>NC_057799.1:522754988-522807278 GCF_018294505.1 Triticum aestivum | reverse complement strand
CATAGCTTAGGATTCCCTTCGTGCCGACACGATGGAGGACAGGGGCTGCTAGCTACTTCGCACTTTGCTAGGTGAACCTCGGTTGGGGGGAGGGGGCATGCATTCATAGCTTAGGATTCCTTTCGTGCCGACACGAGGGGGTGGGGGCAAGCAATATCGTGCGCTTTGCGAGAGAGGTGCCACATCGAAGTTGCATTTGGTATTTGAAAATAAAACCACCCTTTTGATACATAAATTTGGTCCACATGCAAGTGTGTTCGTGTTCTGACCCTCTCCCGCGTCATCTTTCGCCAAATTTATGAACATTAGACAAGTCGGATGACGCAACAGACATGGTTCACTCAAACTAACCATGTGACACGCCGGTGCACCTGTCACGCACACATCCACACAGTACATTGGGCTCCGCGAGGCTCCCCCTCTCAAAAATATCTGCCTGCCTCGAGGGTATTTCTGTTTCATAACACACGGTTGCTATCTCCGGACCGTGTGCGATGTTTCTTGTTCCCAATCCCACCTGCATCCGTAGAAAATATCTACCCGCCTCGAGGGTTTTTCTGTTTCATAACACACGATTGTTATATATCCGGACCGTGTGCGATGTTTCTTGTTCCCAATCCCGCCTGCATCCCTAGAAAATATCTGCCTGCCTTGAGGTTTTTTTTGTTTCATAACACACGGTTGTTATCTCCGAACCGTGTGCGATGCACTATCATCAAAATTTTCAATAGCCCGGCATTTCACTCCCACGTTTGACTCCCGCGTAATAAAATTTTCAGTACCCGCGTCATTTCCTCAAACACCCCGCGCCCCCTCCACACACACACACACACACACACACACCAAAACCTCCTCGGGTGTGCGCGCGCACACACACACCCTCCCTCGCTTGAAACCCTAGCAAGGTCCCCGCCACCGCCGCCGCCGCAAGGCCTCCATTGTCAACATCTGCCGGTTTGCCCGTGCAGCTTACCCATCGATCTCCATACCCAGGCCGCCCTGAGTTTCTTAGATGACGCTTGCCAAACGCCCCCTTTCCCACAGATCCCCATCCCCCACTCCAGAGCGTCGCAGCCTAAGCCCGGCTACGCTTCCCGTGGAGCTCGAGGAGCGACTGGCCCAAAAGAGGTGTATAGTGGTCTCTTCGCTCGACGTCGCCGAGGAAGCTGACGACCATTACTGGCGGCAGGCATTCAAGCAGCGGGCTAGAGTATGCTGGCATGTCTCGGCCGCCAACTATGACATCGAGGTCATTGACAGCGACGGCCTGAGGCGGGCTGTGTCACATGTTAAGTGGCCCACCCCCAACCCCTCGGGTTCAACCGCCGTCGATCTCATCCATGGTCCCGCCGGTGATCTCCTCTGGCTCGCTGTCAACAATTTGCCATTCTACATCGCCATCGAGCCCCTTTTGTCATTTGTGAAGGACATGTTCTGTGACGCTGGCTTGGGATCCATAGCTTCCAAGTCAGACCTCATCGACGGCGACCACGAGGAGGGCACCCTCTCCGGCTCTTCCAAGGGGAAAGAGCCCATCTGCTCTTCCAAGGGGAAAACACCCGTCTGCGACATCAGGGAGGGCACCCTACATTCATGCTCTTCCTAGGGGAAGGAGCCCATCTGCGACAACATGGAGCGCATCTAGGGTCCGTGCTCTTCCCACGGGAACGATCCCATCTGTGACAAGTGAGGAAACCCATGATTTGTTTTGTCGTGCCTCTTCACAGGGGGAAACCCATGATTTGTTTTGTCGAGTCCCTTTTGTAGTGTAGTGAGAATATGTCCAATTTTAATTGCTATATCTGGTTGTTTGCAGTATGCCTTGTTTATTTTAGTTGTTCACAATGTGATGCTCTATATGTGCAATTATTTACTGTGCAATACATTTCATCAATCCAGTTTTAAACATACCGATAGGAATGCATATATTTCCTTGCTGTTAAGCCTGTTATAGCTAGCATATGCCTATTTTAAAGTTTTTTGATTGTTCGGTTATTTGTAGTTAGCATATGTTCAGTTTCAAATGCTATCTTTGGTTGTTCGTAGTATGCCTTGTTTATTCTAGTTATTCACAACGTGATGTTCTATATGTGCAAGTATGAACTGTGCAGTTCAATTTCATCAGTACGAGTTTCAACAATACCACTATGAATGACTACATTTGGTTGCTGCATCTTGTAGTTAACACGCCTTTCCATTTTTATTTAACCATAACCAGTGTACTTAGACCGGCACAATACCAGTTAGAATGACTATGTTTGCTTGTTGTTAAATATTAGGCCTGTTGCAGTTAGCACATCTTTCCACTTGTTTTGCTTTACTAGCGTGCTTAAACCTGCACACTGAAGCTATCTTTTGGAGATTATTTTGTCTGCCATGTATAATTTTGGTTGATGTTTAGCCTGTTGTGCTTAACATGCTTCTCGATGTACCTACACAAGACAATTTTGGGAACGACTGTTGTTTTCCATCGAGGTTAGTTTCATCCCATGGCTTATATCTGCTCACTATTCAGGATATCGGTAGCTGGTACCATATAGGCCGGCGGCTGATAATGGACTACCGGTGAATCGTACTTTTAACTGAATATATCTGCAACCCATTTTTTGTTAGGTTAACTAGGGCCATATGTAATATATCTGAGGCTACATAGCAACATGCATTGTACTTAATGTCTAAATATGCAATCCTAGGCTACATAGCAACAAGGAAGAGTGTTACATTAATGTTCTAATGATGTGATATACGTAGAAGAGCAGCAGCAGCAACAGGAACAACAACACAGCCCTGTTTGGATACTCAACTTAGCTAGAGCTTAGAGTTAGTTTCTAGCTCATTACTAACCCTGAACTAACTCCATCCAAAGAGTTGTTTGGATGGCAGGGTTAGATTGACAATAAATGCACTGGGAGAACTAGCTCCAATTAGCACCTCTTGGGTTGCATAGTCTTTTTGGGTGGGTTATAGATGCAACTAGCTCAAACTAGCCCTCATATTTAGATATACTTTAGGGCTATTTGAGCCCGAACTAGCTCAAACTAACTGTAACCCATGGATACAACAGCAATTAATTAGCCGATAATTTGTAAGAATGAACTAAACTCCTTCCGGCCCATAATATAAGATATTAATTCATCTAACATGTCAGTATATTGGATGTTATAAGATACTCCCTCTGTTCCTAAATATTTGTCTTTTTAGAGATTTCAAATGGACTACCACATACGGATGTATATAGACATATTATAAAAGAGTGTTGTACTACATCATTGTGCAATTGCTGTTTAGCTTCTAATATTAACTTGGTGCTCTTAGGTACATATGTCATTGGTAAAGATCCGCGTTTCGACCCTTTCTGTGTATGGGGCAATGAGATATCGATGAACCAGCATCAAGTGAGGAAGCTGACAAAGATTGTTAGTAAAATGGGTCCAAAGATGGCAATTAAACTATTTGTTTACACTTTATCCAAGAAAACAGCGAACTGCAGGATGGTAAGTAAGAACTCTGCAGCCTTCTTTTTACTGCCCATAATGAGTTGTGTTAGATGACAATGTCTGAATCTTTTTCCTTTGCAGTGGTTGCCAAAGCAGTTTACTCAAGATTACCTCTCAAACTACATGATTGGTGGGCATGCAAAGGTTAAAGTATTTCTACCAGAACACGATGATTATCTAGATGTTTTCATGAAGACCGTGAAGGATGGGCGGTTGGACATCACAAGGGGTTGGACTAGAGTCGTGCGTGCCTTCTGCATGGAGGAGGGCACAATGTGGGCATTCCGCTTCACCTTGTTCAGCAACCAGAATATATTTCGCCTCTTTCTTTACCGTCTTTAATAGTACAAGTATACAATTGTGGTTCATCATTCTTTATTTGGTTCTTATGTAATTCTTGAACATATGTACCTATGAATCGAATAATGCATTGGTTGTTTGAACCTGATGGATATGAATAAAGCTGTAGCATACATTCAAATTCAAAATCCAAATCCGGTACAATTTGGAAAAGCAGCAATTAAATTACGGAGAAATTACGCTCTCCAGGTTGTTACGGCACACACGGTTGGCAAAACACAAACGTTTGCGATATGCACCATAATCCGAGACGGTTTACAGAGAGGAAACGTGTGCAAGCATGCACACAGTTGCCATTTGCAAAGTGTGTGCGATGTCAGACAATATCACAAACGGTGCGGGCAAACTAAAAGTTTGTGTTAGTTGCCTTATCGTACACGATTCGCAACCATGAACTGTTTTTGACGAAGTATGCATCATAAACGTTGCACCACAGAATAGCGTGTGCGATAGTTGTCATGTATGATGATGTTACGACGGTCCGACGTTTCGTAATCCTGTCCGACAATCGTATGACGATTAGCTAATCTTCTTAATGGTGAACCGTTTGTGATGGGCCGCGCATCATACACGTTCTATAATAGTGAACCGTTTGTGATGGGCCGCGCATCATAAACGTAGCACCACAGAATACCGACTGCGATGGCAATGCGAGCAGAAATGAGTAGGAGTACTGTAGGGGCCATATCCCCGACGGTTTCTGGGTCGTGTGGGAAGGACCCCCATATCTCCCACACTCACTTGGCGACGGTTCGAAATGCCGTTGCGGAAAGGGGTTAAAAACCGTTTGTTTAGGACCGACGCGTACCAGTGACATGCAATAAAAATATGTGACATGATATGGCCATCATCATCTTGTGCCTTTTATCTCCATCTCCAAAGCACAAGCACCGTCATGATTTCCATCGTCACCGGCTTGACACCTTGATCTCCATCGTAGCGTCGTTGTCGTCTCGCCAACTATTGCTTCTACAACTATCGCTAACGCATAGTGATAAAGCAAAGCAATTAATTACATGGTGATTGCATTTCATACAATAAAGCGACAACCATAAGGCTCCTGCCAGTTGCCGATAACTTTTAGAAAACATGATCATTGATAACCCACAAGTATAGGGGATCAATTGTAGCCTCTTTCGATAAGTAAGAGTGTCGAACCCAACGAGGAGCTAAAGGTAGAACAAATATTCCCTCAAGTTCTATCGACCACCGATACAACTCTACGCACGCTTAACGTTCGCTTTACCTAAAACAAGTATGAAACTAGAAGTACTTTGTAGGTGTAACGGGATAGGTTTGCAAGAATATAAAAAGCACGTAAATAAAAATTAGGGGGTGTTTAGATAAAGACACAATAAAGTTAGTATAGCGAGTGTGGAAAAGTGGTGGTAGGAGTTGCGAAATTGACCCTAAGCAATTGACTACTTTACTAGACCGATAGCAAGTTTTATGTGGGAGAGTGAAATGATCGAGAAGAGGTGTCTAGAGGGGGGTGAATAGACTCTAAGAAGAAAAGTTGCAGTTTTTAAGTTCTTTAGGTTGAAGTAGAGTTTTGGCACAAGTTTAAACATTCACAATACATATCAAGCAAGCATGACAAGAGTATATGAGCAGCGAAAAGTAAAGCATGCAAGTTGCAAGAATGTAAAGGGATGGGATTGGAGTGTGCAAACGCAATTTGGAGACACGGAGATTTTTTATCCGTGGTTCCGATAGGTGGTGCTATCGTACATCCACGTTGATGGAGACTTCAACCCACGAAGGGTAACGGTTGCGCGAGTCCACGGAGGGCTCCACCCACGAAGGGTCCACGAAGAAGCAACCTTGTCTATCCCACCATGGC
Organism: Triticum aestivum; assembly: GCF_018294505.1. Lineage (NCBI taxonomy): Eukaryota > Viridiplantae > Streptophyta > Magnoliopsida > Poales > Poaceae > Triticum > Triticum aestivum. Next base: position 522,801,578 of record NC_057799.1, on the reverse strand, counting down.
CGTCGCCCACGAAGGACTTGCCTCACTCGGGTAGATTTCACGAAGTAGGCGATCTCCTTGCCATTACAAACTCCTTCGTTCAACTCCACAATCTTGACGGAGGCTCCCAAGTGACACCTAGCCAATCTAGGAGACACCACTCTCCAAGAAGTAACAAATGGTGTGTTGATGATGAACTCCTTGCTCTTGTGCTTCAAATGATAGTCTCCCCAACACTCAACTCTCTCTCACATGATTTGGATTTGGTTGAAAGAAGATTTGAGTGGAAAGCAACTTGGAGAAGGCTAGAGATCAAGATTTATGTGGTTGGAATGGGATATCTTGACCTCAACACAAGTGTAGGTGGTTCTCTCTCAGAAAATATGTGTTGGAAGTGTAGGCATATTCTGATGGCTCTCTCCATGAATGAAGAGTGGGTGGAGGGGTATATATAGCCTCCACACAAAATCTAACCGTTACACACAAATCACCAAACTCGGTGGGACCGATTCAGAGAACTCGGTCAGACCGATTTGGTTCATAATGTGACCGTTAGGGTTTTCGGTGGGACCGACACGTCAACTCGGTGAGACTGATTTTGTTAGGGTTAGGGCATAACGTAATCTCGGTGAGACCGATTTTGGTAATAGACAAACAGAGAGTTGGTCAGGCAAACTCGGTGGGACCGATTCGCTCATCTCGGTTGGACCGAAACGTTACGAAGGGGTGACAGAGAGTTTGCATTGCAATCTCGGTGTGACGGATTGCAAATTTCGGTGAGACCGAAATTATTGCAATAGGCAACAGAGAGTTTGCAATCCCATCTCGGTGAGACCGAGATTCCTATCGGTGAGACCGAAAAGACTAGGGTTTCTGGCAGTGGCTATGTCAATTGAACTCGGTGGTGCCGGATAGAAAGATTCAGTGGGGCCGAGTTTGACTTTTGGTTTGGGACATATGTGGATATGAGAAATTGGTTGAGGACTTTGGAGCATATCACTAAGCACTTTGAGCAAGCAAGCCATTAAGCAACACCTCACCCCCTCTTAATAGTATTGGCTTTCCTATGGACTCAATGTGATCTTGGATCACTAAAATAAAAAATGTAGAGTCCTAAGCTTTGAGCTTGAGCCAATCCTTTGTCCTCGGCAACTTGAAGAGGTTCCACATCCTCTAGTCCATGCCACTCCATTGTTGAACTTATCTGAGACATACTAGGTAGAAGCATTAGTCCAACAAGAGATATGTTGACATTAATTACCAAAATCACCCAGGGAGCACTTGTGCTTTCAATCTCCCCCTTTTTGGTAATTGATGACAACATACATCAAAGCTTTAGATAAAGATATAGGGAATAACAAGTAAAGCTTTGGAAAGACATATAACATGCATAGGCTCCCCCTACATGTATGCAATCATATAAATATGGAATATAGGAGCATATGAATGCATAAGCATGACAGAGTAAGCCATGTGTTACATGTATCTTGGCTATATGCATCAGAGCAAATGATGTGAATATAGGAAATGTACCTTCATGCTCACGAGTCCTTCTTGCAAACAGTATATACATCAGCAAGAGATTCTCATGCACATGACTGTGATGCATATACTTACCTTGTGGTCTTGAGTTGGCTTAGGAAGGAATGAACCTGAGTAAACAAGGTTAGATAACACAGATACACCTACTAGCCAGAGCAAACAAAAGAAACCACAAGAGTACCAAGACTGGGATGACATGTAGAGAGTGAGTACTGAGTACTCTATTGGATATAGACATGTCCCCAAGGGTAAAGATATGCAAAGAATTCAAGAATTTCCTTCCCTTAGATGTCTTGCTCCCCCTGAATCTTGCATAGGATATTGGGAGAAGATAGGGAACAGAAAATCAGAGCAAAGAAAAGAAACAGAGCTAATGCAAACAATCAAATATGAACATGTCTTTCCCCTCTTAAAGACATGTGACTTCTCTCCTCTTGAACACCAAGCATCTGGGGTTTCTTACACTCTCCCCCTGAGTGTGCTCTCCCCCTATAGAAATAATTAAGCTTTGATGTGATCTCTCTCTCCCCCTTTGACATCAATTTCCAAGAAGGGTTCTTATGGATTTTTTGTCACAGTGGGTTTGGTCCTTGAGTCACAAAGCAAAGTAGCAAGTCGAATGTGATGCTGGTAGAGGACAAGAATCATTGAGTGGAGCTGGAGCAGAATGAATGCAGGAATAAGTGGCAAGCTGTCTTTCATGTAGTGAAATCGGTGGCACCGAGTTGTGTGCTTCGGTGGCGCCGAAAGAATTCGGTTGGGCCGAAGAAATCAAACCGGTGTGACCGAATTCATCACAGGAAAAAAAACACTTGTCACCTTAGCTCACTAGGAAATTAAGATCTCACAAGGATTTGCAAGGAATTAGCTGAAAGATTTGCAATGAATTTGATGCAGAGAATGCAGAACACAAAATAAACAGAAAAAGAATCTAGATGAAGTTTTTTTTGAAAGGGGAAACAAATATGCACGAGACAAATGCAAGAGCACTGAGAAACACAAGAGAACTTCATCTAGAATTGGGCGGCGACAAAGTCACCTATGTTAGAGTATATTGACTTAGGAGTCAAGTGAGGGCACTTGATCATAGGTCATACTCATCGTTTAAGCTCAAAATGGGGTTACCATTTTTAGTTTAAGCATCTTGATGTCTTCACATCTTGTTGAGTTGCTTTGACTCATGTCTTTGAGTAAAGCTTCTCTAAGATGGAATAACATACCTTGGGTGGTGGTTTTGATCTTGATCATGTAGTTGAACTTGTGTGGGTTGCTCAAGGTTGATGTAGCTCATCAAGAGTTGGGAGCACCACTTGGAATTTGAGTTCATCTACCTACATGGGTTAGTTTTGCAAGGAAGAGCACTTGTGTATCCAAAATGACGATCATAAAACTTAACATAGAATTTGTCAAAGGATATGTTTGAAGGGTTTTGTGCTTCCTTGTCTTCAACCACCATTGTGTAGAGACTTGGTGATATAGAAATTGCTCAAGATATGAGTGAGTTGCAATTTCATGGATTTAGATTCATCCAAGTACCTACAAGGGTTAGATAGCATGCAAGGGTGCAAATATATCCAAGACATATAGATAGCATCATGAGAGAAATATCAAGGATTAGTCAAAGACTCATGCCTTGCATGTATCCAAATAGAGTTCCTACTCCAAGTTTGAAGCATCAATGATGTTCAATTCACCTCTCAAACGGCAAAAGACTTTCTCATCAAGCGGTTTGGTGAATATATCCGCCAATTGTTTATCGGTACAAACATGCTTAAGATCAATGTCCCCTTTGGCAACGTGATCTCGAATGAAATGATGACAAACTTCAATATGCTTAGTTCGAGAATGTTGCACGGGATTGTGAGAAATCTTGATAGCACTTTCATTGTCACAAAGCAATGGAACATGTTTCACATATATCCCATAATCTTTAAGAGTTTGGGTCATCCAAAGTAATTGAGCACAACATGAACCAGCGGCAATGTATTCCGCATCGGCGGTGGATAAGGATACCGAGTTTTGTTTCTTGGAGGACCAAGACACAAGAGATCTACCAAGAAATTGACAAGTACCCGAAGTGGACTTTCTATCAACCTTGTTTCCGGCATAGTCCGAATCGGAGTAACCAACAAGATCTAAAGAAGACCTCTTAGGATACCAAATGCCAAAATTTGGTGTGTGTATTAAGTATCTCACTATCCTTTTCACAGCCTTAAGATGACACTCTTTAGGGGCCGCTTGATATCGTGCACACATGCACACACTTAACATAATATCGGGATAGAGGCACATAGATACAATGAACCAATCATAGAGCGGTAAACCTTTTGATCAATCGGTTCACCATCTTTGGTCAAATCAAGATGTCCACTAGTAGGCATGGGTGTAGACATACCTTTGCATTCTTGCATATTGAACTTATTGAATAATTCCTTGGTGCACTTGGTTTGAGAAACAAAGGTACCTTCCTTAGTTTGCTTGATTTGCAAACCAAGAAAGAATTTGAGTTCACTCATCATAGACATCTCAAACTTCTCCGACATTAGCTTTCCAAACTTCTCACTAAAATGAGGGTTAGTCGAACCAAATATAATATCATCAACATAAATTTGGCACACAAATAGTTCTCCATTAACCCTTTTAGTAAAAAGAGTAGAATCTATTTTTCCAATTTCAAAGCCTTTTTCAATGAGGAACTTGGTCAAGCATTTATACCACGCTCTAGGAGCTTGTTTAAGACCATAAAGGGCTTTGTGAAGTTTGTAAACACGATTAGGTTTCTTAGGATTGACAAAGCCGGGAGGTTGCTTAACATAAACTTCCTCCTCAGTTTCACCATTTAGAAAAGCACTTTTAATGTCCATTTGATACAAGGTGATATCATGGTGATTAGCATAAGCAAGTAAGATGCGAATGGACTCAAGTCTAGCAACGGGGGCATATGTCTCACCATAGTCCGTACCTTCGACTTGAGTGTAGCCTTGGGCGACTAGGCGTTCTTTGTTGCGGACGACTTGACCATCTTCATCTTGCTTGTTGCGAAACACCCATTTGGTACCAATGATGTTGTGGTTGTTGTCGGGCTTCTCGACCAATGTCCACACTTGGTTTCTCTCAAAGTTGTATAGCTCTTCATGCATAGCGTTTATACAATCCGGATCTTCCAATGCTTCTTCAACCTTCATAGGTTCAATGCCAGAGATGAATGAATAATGTTCACAAAAGTTAGCCAAACGAGTTTTAGAGCGAGTGATTCTCCCGGTTTGGATATCATTGTAGATTTGCTCGACGGGATGGTCTTTGGCGACTCTTGCTCAAACTCGTGGGAACTTTTGCTTGGCTCGGGGTGGAACATCATCATAATCTTGTTCTCCTTCTTGGCCTTCTTCATTGTTGTCGTTGTCGTTCTCTTGTCGTGGTGGAGAAGGAGGTTGTTGATGTTCATCTTGGTGTGCTTCCTCGTTTTCTTCATCTTGGTGTGTCCCACTTGTGGATGCTTCCGTATCTTCTCTCGGTTCACCTTGTCGTGAGGTGGAAGCTTCCACTTGGACGGACGAGGTAGTCTCCTTCACCTCCATTGGACGAATCTTGCCAATAGACAAGTCCTGGATTGCTTCCGAAGGGTCTTTGTCTCCTACATCAATTGGCAATTGCTCTACTTGCGAGCCGTTAGATTCATCAAACTTCACATCTACCGTCTCTTCAACCTTTCGGGTGAAATTGTTGTAGACACGGTAAGTGTGAGAGTTTGAGCCATAACCAAGTAGGAAACCTTCATGAGATTTAGGAGCAAATTTAGAACGACGATGCTTATCAAGAATGTAGCACTTTGAGCCGAATACTCGAAAGTATCCAACTTGGGGTTTGTTACCGGTGAGGAGCTCGTATGCCGTCTTGCCGAGTAGCTTGTGAAGATACAAGTGATTTGTTGCATGACAAGCTGTCTTAACCGCTTCTGCCCAAAAGTGTTTTGGAGTCTTGTACTCATCAATCATCGTTCTTGCCATCTCAATAAGAGTTCGGTTCTTCCTCTCAACAACTCCATTTTGTTGAGGCGTGTACGTAGCCGAGAACTCGTGTGAAATCCCTTCTTCGTCAAGAAAGGTATCCACATTTGCGTTCTTGAACTCCAATCCGTTGTCGCTCCGAACCTTCTTGATCTTCACTTCAAATTGATTTTGGGCCTTCCTAGCGAAGTTTTTGAAGATCTTTTGGACCTGCGATTTGTCATCAAGAAAGAACACCCACGTAAATCTTGAAAAATCATCAACTATGACTAGACCAAATGAGTTACCACCGAGACTCATGTAGGCATTGGGACCAAAGAGATCCATGTGAAGTAGTTCGAGTGGTCTTCTTGTGGTCATGATGTTCTTCACGGGGTGACTCCCTCCAACTTGTTTTCCTGCTTGACAAGCACTACAAAGTCTATCCTTGTCAAATATGACATATTTTACTCCAAGGATATGATCACCTTTAATAAGCTTATCAAGATTTTGCATGCCCACATGACCTAGCCTTCTATGCCACAACCAGCCTTTAGATGATTTAGCAATTAAGAAAGTTCTAGGTTGAGCCTTTTTAGTGAAATCAACAATGTAAAGATCACCTCTACGTATACCGGTAAAGACCATTTTATGATTGTCTCTATGAAACACTTGGCAATCTACTTCAGTAAATAGGACATTGAAACCGAAATCAGCAAGTCTAGATACTGAAAGTAAATTGTACCCAAGAGATTCAATGAGCATGACATTTTGTATGGAGCTATCATGTGAGATGGCCACCTTACCGAGGCCAACCACCTTACCCTTTGAGTTATCACCAAAGGTGACATACTTTCGAGGGCCGTCGTTTTCAGCAAGCTCACGAAACATATCTTTGTCTCCGGTCATATGATCAGTACATCCACTATCAAGGACCCATTCCTTTCCTCCAGCCATGTAGCCGCGAAGATTGGCCATAAGACCAAAGTGTCTCATTGCATCATCAAGATCATAGTCACTATCATCATCCTCATCATAGTATCCATGTTCAACATCATCTTGTGATTGATAAACTCCTAGAGAGGGTAATTCATTAGATAAATGATCATTAGACCGATTTTGTTAGGGTTAGGGCATAACGTAATCTCGGTGAGACCGATTAAACAAACTCGGTGAGACCGATTTTGGTAATAGACAAACAGAGAGTTGGTCAGGCAAACTCGGTGGGACCGTTTCGCTCATCTCGGTTGGACTGAAACGTTACGAAGGGGTGAAAGAGAGTTTGCATTGCAATCTCGGTGTGACCGATTGCAAATTTCGGTGAGACCGAAATTATTGCAATAGGCAACAGAGCGTTTGCAATCCCATCTCGGTGAGACCGAGATCCCTATCGGTGAGACCGGAAATACTAGGGTTTGACAGTGGCTATGTCAACTGAACTCGGTGGCGCCGGATAGAAAGATTCGGTGGGGCCGAGTTTGACTTTTGGTTTGGGACATATGTGGATATGAGAAAGTGGTTGAGGGCTTTGGAGCATATCACTAAGCACTTTGAGCAAGCAAGCCATTAAGCAACACCTCATCCCCTCTTAATAGTATTGGCTTTCCTATGGACTCAATGTGATCTTGGATCACTAAAATAGAAAATGTAGAGTCCTGAGCTTTGATCTTGAGCCAATCCTTTGTCCTCGGCAACTTGAAGAGGTTCCACATCCTCTAGTCCATGCCACTCCATTGTTGAACTTATCTGAGACATACTAGGTAGAAGCATTAGTCCAACAAGAGATATGTTGACATTAATTACCAAAATCACCCAGGGAGCACTTGTGCTTTCAGAGAGGCCACTGCTAGCATGTCATCCCTGACTTGGAATTCTATGCACTTATGATTGGAACTATTAGCAAGCATCCGCAACTACTAACGTTCATTAAGGTAAAACCCAACCATAGCATTAAGATATATTGGTCCCCCTTCAATCCCGTATGCATCAATTTCTATGCTAGGTTGAAGCTTCTGTCACTCTTGCCCTCCAATACATAGTCCTATCAACATAAAACTACCCCTATGGTGTGATCCACGCGCGCGCTCATATGATGGGCACCAAAGGACAGCAACATAACCACAAGCAAATTAAACCAATCATAGCAATTCACCAATTACCGATAGGACAACGAAAATCTACTCAGACATCATAGGATGGCAACATATCATTGGATAATAATATGAAGCATAAAGAACCATGTTCAAGTAGAGGTACAGCGGGTTGCGGGAGAGTGGACCGCTGTAGATAGATGGGGGAAGGTGATGAAGATGTTGGTCAAGATAATGGAGGTGTTGGTGTAGATCGCCATAGCACGATGATGGCCCCGGCGGTGTTCCGGTGCCACCGGGAGAGAGGGGGAGAGAGCCCCCTTCTTCTTCTCTTCTTCTTCTTCTTCTTCTTCTTCTTCTTCTTCTTCTTCTTCTTATTCTTCTTCTTCCTTGACCTTCTCCCTAGATGGGAGAAGGGTTTCCCCTCTAGTCCTTGGCTTCCATTGCATGGGAGGGGTGAGAGCCCCTCCAAGATTGGACCTGTCTCTCTGTCTCTCTCTGTTTCTGCGTTCCAGATTCTGGCCTTTCACCGTTTCTTATATTCCCGGAGATCCGTAACTCCAATTGGGCTGAAATTTGGACATGATTTTTATCCGGATATTGGTTTTCTTGCGGAGAAAGAAGGGCACCAACCGCCTTACTGTTGGAAATATGCCCTAGAGGCAATAATAAAATGGTTAATATTATATTTCCTTGTTCATGATAATTGTCTATTATTCATGCTTTAATTGTGTTATCCGAAAATCGTAATACATGTGTGAACACATAGACCATAACATGTCCCTAGTGAGCCTCTAGTTGACTAGCTCGTTGATGAATAGATGGTTACGGTTTCCTGACCATGGACATTGGATGTCATTGATAACGGGATCACATCATTAGGAGAATGATGTGATGGACAAGACCCAATCCTAAGCATAGCACTAGATCGTGTAGTTCGTTTGCTAAAGCGTTTCTAATGTCAAGTATCATTTCCTTAGACCATGAGATCGTGCAACTCCCGGATACCATAGGAATGCTTTGGGTGTACCAAACGTCACAACGTAACTGGGTGGCTATAAAGGTGCACTACAGGTATCTCCGAAAGTGTCTGTTGGGTTGGCTCGGATCGAGACAGGGATTTGTCACTCCGTATGACGGAGAGGTATCTCTGGGCCCACTCGGTATTGCATCATCATAATGAGCTCAATGTGACTAAGTAGTTAGTCACGGGATCATGCATTACGGAACGAGTAAAGTGACTTGCCGGTAACGAGATTGAACGAGGTATTGGGATACCGACGATCGAATCTCGGGCAAGTAAAGTACCGATTGACAAAGGGAATTGCATACGGGATTGCTTGAATCCTCGACATCGTGGTTCATCCGATGAGATCATCGTGGAACATGTGGGAGCCAACATGGGTATCCAGATCCCGCTGTTGGTTATTGGCTAGAGAGGTGTCTCGGTCATGTCTGCATGATTCCCGAACCCGTAGGGTCTACACACTTAAGGTTCGATGACGCTAGGGTTATAAGGAAGGTTTGCATGTGATTACCGAATGTTGTTAGGAGTCCCGGATGAGATCCTGGACGTCACGAGGAGTTCCGGAATGATCCGGAGGTAAAGATTTATATATGGGAAGTCACCATACGGTCACCGGAAATATTCGGGGGTATACCGGTATTGTACCGGGACCACCGGAGGGGTTCCGGGGGTCCACCGGGAGGGTCCACCTGCCCCGGAGGGCCTTATGGGTTGTAGGTGGAAGGGAACCAGCCCTTGGTGGGCTGGGCGCCAACCCCCCTAGGGCCCATGCGCCTAGGGTTTGGGGGGAACCCTAAAGGGGGGCGCCCCCCTTGCTTGGGGGGCAAGCTCCCTCCCCCCTTGGCTGCCGCCCCCCCTCTAGATCTCATCTAGAGGGGCCGGCCCCTTCCCCCTTCTCCCTATAAATAGAGGGGTGGGGGGAGGGCTGCAGCACCACATCCAAGGCGCAGCCCCTCCCCAACACCTCTCCTCCTCCGCGTGTGCTTGGCGAAGCCCTGCCGGAGAACTGTCACTCCACCACCACCACGCCGTCGTGCTGCTGTTGGAGCCTTCTTCCTCAACCTCTCCCTCCTCCTTGCTGGATCAAGGCGTGGGAGACGTCACCGCTCCGTACGTGTGTTGAACGCGGAGGTGCCGTCCGTTCGGCGCTTGGATCATCAGTGATTTGGATCACGACGAGTACGACTCCATCAACCCCGTTCTCTTGAACGCTTCCGCTCGCGATCTACAAGGGTATGTAGATGCACTCCTCCCCTCTCGTTGCTAGTAAACTCCATAGATTGATCTTGGTGATGCGTAGAAAATTTTAATTTCTGCTACGATCCCCAAAAGTGGCATCATGAGCTAGGTCTATGCGTAGTTTCTATGCACGAGTAGAACACAAGTTGTTGTGGGCGTCGATTTTGTCAATTTACTTGCCGTTACTAGTCTTATCTTGATTCAGCGGCATCGTGGGATGAAGCGGCCCGGACCGACCTTACACGTACGCTTACGTGAGACAGGTTCCACCGACTGACATGCACTAGTTGCATAAGGTGGCTAGCGGGTGTCTGTCTCTCCCACTTTAGTCGGATCGGATTCGATGAAAAGGGTCCTTATGAAGGGTAAATAGAAATTGGCATATCACGTTGTGGTTTTGGCATAGGTAAGAATCGTTCTTGCTAGAAACCTATAGCAGCCACGTAAAAGTTTGCAACAACAATTAGAGGACGTCTAACTTGTTTTTGCAGCAAGTGTCATGTGATGTGATATGGCCAGAAGGATGTGATGAATGATATATGTGATGTATGAGATTGATCATGTTCTTGTAATAGGAATCACGACTTGCATGTCGATGAGTATGACAACCGGCAGGAGCCATAGGAGTTGTCTTAATTTATTTATGACCTGCGTGTCAACTGGAACGTCATGTAATTACTTTACTTTATTGCTAACCGTTAGCCATAGTAGTAGAAGTAATAGTTGGCGAGACAACTTCATGAAGACACGATGATGGAGATCATGGTGTCATGCCGGTGACGATGATGAACATGGCGCCCCGAAGATGGAGATCAAAAGGAGTAAAATGATATTGGACATATCATGTCACTATTTGATTGCATGTGATGTTTATCATGTTTTACATCTTATTTGCTTAGAACGACGGTAGCATAAATAAGATGATCCCTCGCTAAAATTTCAAGAAAGTGTTCCCCCTAACTGTGCACTGTTGCAAAGGTTCGTTGTTCCGAAGCACCACGTGATGATCGGGTGTGATAGGTTCTAACGTTCGCATACAACGGGTGTAAGCTAGATTTACACACGCAATACACTTAGGTTGACTTGACGAGCCTAGCATGTACAGACATGGCCTCAGAACACAAGAGACCGAAAGGTCGAACATGAGTCGTATAGCAGATACGATCAACATGAAGATGTTCACCGATGATGACTAGTCCGTCTCACGTGATGATCGGACACGGCCTAGTTGACTCGGATAATGTATCACTTAGATGACTAGAGGGATGTCTGTCTGAGTGGGAGTTCGTTAATAATTTGATTAGATGAACTTAATTATCATGAACTTAGTCTAAAAAACCTTTACAATATGTCTTGTAGATCAAATGGCCCACGCTAATGTTGCCCTCAACTTCAACGCGTTCCTAGAGAAAACCAAGCTGAAAGACGATGGTAGCAACTACACGGACTGGGTCCGTAACCTGAGGATTATCCTCATAGCTGCCAAGAAAGCATATGTCCTTGAAGCACCGCTAGGTGATGCACCTGTTTTCCCAGCAACTCAAGACGTTCTGAACGCCTGGCAGTCACGTAGTGATGATTACTCCCTGGTTCAGTGCGGCATGCTTTACAGCTTAGAACTGGGGCTCCAAAAGCGTTTTGAGCAGCACGGAGCATATGAGATGTTCCAAGAGCTGAAAATGGTTTTCCAAGCTCATGCCCGGGTCGAGAGATATGAAGTCTCCGACAAGTTCTACAGTTGTAAGATGGAGGAGAATAGTTCCGTCAGCGAACACATACTCAAAATGTCTGGGTTGCACAACCGCTTGTCTCAGTTGGGAGTTAATCTCCCGGATGACGCGGTCGTTGACAGAATCCTTCAGTCGCTCCCACCTAGCTACAAGAGCTTTGTGATGAACTTCAATATGCAGGGGATGGAAAAGACCATTCCTGAGGTATATTCAATGTTGAAATCAGCGGAGGTGGAGATAAAAAAGGAACATCAAGTGTTGATGGTGAATAAAACCACTAAGTTCAAGAAAGGCAAGGGTAAGAAGAACTTCAAGAAAGACGGCAAGGGAGTTGCCGCGCCCGGTAAGCAAGCTGCCGGGAAGAAGACAAAGAATGGACCCAAGCCTGAGACTGGGTGCTTTTATTGCAAGGGAAACGGTCACTGGAAGCGGAACTGCCCCAAGTACTTAGCGGATAAGAAGGCCGACAATACCAAAGGTATATGTGATATACATGTTATAGATGTGTACCTAACCAGCACTCGTAGTAGCTCCTGGGTATTTGATACCGGTGCGGTTGCTCATATTTGTAACTCAAAGCAGGAGCTGCGGAATAAGCGGAGACTGGCGAAGGACGAGGTGACGATGCACGTCGGGAATGGTTCCAAGGTCGATGTGATCGCCGTCGGCACGCTACCTCTACATTTACCTATGGGACTAGTTTTAAACCTCAATAATTGTTATTTAGTGCCAGCTTTGAGCATGAACATTGTATCTGGATCTCGTTTAATGCGAGATGGCTACTCATTTAAATCCGAGAATAATGGTTGTTCTATTTATATGAGAGATATGTTTTATGGTCATGCCCCGCTGGTCAATGGTTTATTCTTAATGAATCTCGAACGTGATGTTACACATATTCATAGTGTGAATGCCAAGAAATGTAAGGTTGATAATGATAGTCCCACATACTTGTGGCACTGCCGCCTAGGTCACATTGGTGTCAAACGCATGAAGAAACTCCATGCAGATGGACTTTTGGAGTCTCTTGATTATGAATCATTTGACATGTGCGAACCATGCCTCATGGGCAAAATGACCAAGACTCCGTTCTCCGGAACAGTGGAGCGAGCAACCAACTTATTGGAAATCATACATACTGATGTGTGCGGTCCAATGAGCGTTGAGGCTCGCGGTGGCTATCGTTATGTTCTCACCCTCACTGATGACTTGAGTAGATATGGGTATGTCTACTTAATGAAACACAAGTCTGAGACCTTTGAAAAGTTCAAGGAATTTCAGAGTGAGGTTGAGAATCAACGTGACAGGAAAATAAAGTTCTTACGATCAGATCGTAGCGGGGAATATTTGAGTCACGAATTTGGCACACACTTAAGGAAATGTGGAATTGTTTCACAACTCACGCCGCCTGGAACACCTCAGCGTAATGGTGTGTCCGAACGTCGTAATCGCACTCTATTGGATATGGTGCGATCTATGATGTCTCTTACCGATCTACCACTATCATTCTGGGGTTATGCTTTAGAGACTGCCGCATTCACTTTAAATAGGGCTCCGTCGAAATCCGTTGAGATGACACCGTATGAATTATGGTTTGGAAAGAAACCTAAGCTATCGTTTCTTAAAGTTTGGGGATGCGATGCTTATGTCAAGAAACTTCAACCTGAAAAGCTCGAACCCAAGTCAGAAAAATGCGTCTTCATAGGATACCCTAAGGAAACCATTGGGTATACCTTCTACCTCAGATCCGAAGGCAAGATCTTCGTTGCCAAGAACGGGTCCTTTCTGGAGAAAGAGTTTCTCTCGAAAGAAGTAAGTGGGAGGAAAGTGGAACTTGATGAGATGACCCCTCTCGAACCAGAAAGTAGCGCAGCACAAGAAAATGTTTTTGTGGTGCCTGCACCGACTAGAGAGGAAGTTAATGATGACGATCATGATCAAGTTACCACTGAACTTCGTAGGTCCACAAGGACACGTTCCGCACTAGAGTGGTACGACAACCCTGTCCTGGAAATCATGTTGTTGGACAACGGTGAACCTTCGAACTATGAAGAAGCAATGGCGGGTCCAGATTCCAACAAATGGCTTGAAGCCATGCAATCCGAGATAGGATCCATGTATGAAAACAAAGTATGGACTTTGACAGACTTGCCCGATGATCGGCGAGCGATAGAAAATAAATGGATCTTTAAGAAGAAGACGGACGCGGATGGAAATGTTACCATCTATAAAGCTCGACTTGTCGCTAAGGGTTATCGACAAGTTCAAGGAGTTGACTACGATGAGACCTTCTCACCCGTAGCGAAGCTGAAGTCCGTCCGAATCATGTTAGCAATTGCCGCATTCTACGATTATGAAATATGGCAAATGGACGTCAAAACGGCATTCCTTAACGGCTTCCTTAAGGAAGAATTGTATATGATGCAGCCGGAAGGTTTTGTCGATCCTAAGAATGCTGACAAAGTATGCAAGCTCCAGCGCTCAATCTATTGGTTGGTGCAGGCATCTCGGAGTTGGAACATTCGCTTTGATGAGATGATCAAAGCGTTTGGGTTTACGCAGACTTATGGAGAAGCCTGTGTTTACAAGAAAGTGAGTGGGAGCTCTGTAGCATTTCTCTTATTATATGTGGATGACATACTATTGATGGGAAATGATATAGAATTCTAGGAAAGTATAAAGGCCTACTTGAATAAGTGTTTTTCAATGAAGGACCTTGGAGAAGCTGCTTACATATTAGGCATCAAGATCTATAGAGATAGATCGAGACGCCTCATAGGTCTTTCACAAAGCACATACCTTGACAAGATATTGAAGAAGTTCAATATGGATCAGTCCAAGAAGGGGTTCTTGCCTGTATTGCAAGGTGTGAGATTGAGCACGGCTCAATGCCCGACCACGGCAGAAGATAGAGAAAAGATGAGTGTCGTCCCCTATGCCTCGGCCATAGGGTCTATTATGTATGCCATGTTGTGTACCAGACCTGATGTAAACCTTGCCGTAAGTTTGGTAGGAAGGTACCAAAGTAATCCCGACATGGAACACTGGACAGCGATCAAGAACATCCTGAAGTACCTGAAAAGGACTAAGGATATGTTTCTCGTTTATGGAGGTGACGAAGAGCTCGTCGTAAAGGGTTACGTCGATGCTAGCTTCGACACAGATCTGGATGACTCTAAGTCACAAACCGGATACGTGTATATTTTGAATGGTGGGGCAGTCAGCTGGTGCAGTTGCGAGCAAAGCGTCGTGGCGGGATCTACATGTGAAGCGGAGTACATGGCAGCCTCGGAGGCAACACATGAAGCAATCTGGATGAAGGAGTTCATTGCCGACCTAGGAGTTATTCCCAATGCATCGGGGCCGATGACTCTCTTCTGTGACAACACTGGAGCTATTGCCCCTGCCAAGGAGCCCAGGTTTCACAAGAAGACCAGGCACATCAAGCGTCGCTTCAACTCCATTCGTGAAAATGTTCAAAATGGAGACATAGATATTTGTAAAGTGCATACGGATTTGAATGTCGCAGATCCATTGACTAAACCTCTTCCACGAGCGAAACATGATCAACACCAGAACTCTATGGGTGTACGATTCATCACAATGTAACTAGATTATTGACTCTAGTGCAAGTGGGAGACTGTTGGAAATATGCCCTAGAGGCAATAATAAAATGGTTATTATTATATTTCCTTGTTCATGATAATTGTCTATTGTTCATGCTTTAATTGTGTTATCCGGAAATCGTAATACATGTGTGAATACATAGACCATAACATGTCCCTAGTGAGCCTCTAGTTGACTAGCTCGTTGATCAATAGATGGTTACGGTTTCCTGACCATGGACATTGGATGTCATTGATAACGGGATCACATCATTAGGAGAATGATGTGATGGACAAGACCCAATCCTAAGCATAGCACTAGATCGTGTAGTTCGTTTGCTAAAGCTTTTCTAATGTCAAGTATCATTTCCTTAGACCATGAGATCGTGCAACTCCCGGATACCGTAGGAATGCTTTGGGTGTACCAAATGCCACAACGTAACTGGGTGGCTATAAAGGTGCACTACAGGTATCTCCGAAAGTGTCTGTTGGGTTGGCTCGGATCGAGACTGGGATTTGTCACTCCGTATGACGGAGAGGTATCTCTAGGCCCACTCGGTATTGCATCATCATAATGAGCTCAATGTGACTAAGTAGTTAGTCACGGGATCATGCATTACGGAACGAGTGAAGTGACTTGCCGGTAACGAGATTGAACGAGGTATTGGGATACCGACGATCGAATCTCGGGCAAGTAAAGTACCGATTGACAAAGGGAATTGTATACGGGATTGCTTGAATCCTCGACATTGTGGTTCATCCGATGAGATCATCATGGAACATGTGGGAGCCAACATGGGTATCCAGATCCCGCTGTTGGTTATTGGCTAGAGAGGTGTCTCGGTCATGTCTGCATGATTCCCGAACCCGTAGGGTCTACACACTTAAGGTTCGATGACGCTAGGGTTATAAGGAAGGTTTGTATGTGATTACCGAATGTTGTTCGGAGTCCCGGATGAGATCCCGGACGTCACGAGGAGTTCCGGAATGGTCCGGAGGTAAAGATTTATATATGGGAAGTCACCATACGGTCACCGGAAATATTCGGGGGTATACCGGTATTGTACCGGGACCACCGGAGGGGTTCCGGGGGTCCACCGGGAGGGTCCACCTGCCCCGGAGGGCCTTACGGGCTGTAGGTGGAAGGGAACCAGCCCTTAGTGGGCTGGGCGCCAACCCCCCTAGGGCCCATGCGCCTAGGGTTTGGGGGGAACCCTAAAGGGGGGCGCCCCCCTTGCTTGGGGGGCAAGCTCCCTCCCCCCCCTTGGCCGCGGCCCCCCTCTAGATCTCATCTAGAGGGGCAGGCCCCCTTCCCCCTTCTCCCTATAAATAGAGGGGTGAGGGGAGGGCTGCAGCACCACATCCAAGGCGCAGCCCCTCCCCTCCCCAACACCTCTCCTCCTCCGCGTGTGCTTGGCGAAGCCCTGCCGGAGAACTGTCACTCCACCACCACCATGCCGTCGTGCTACTGTTGGAGCCTTCTTCCTCAACCTCTCCCTCCTCCTTGCTGGATCAAGGCGTGGGAGACGTTACCGCTCCGTACGTGTGTTGAACGCGGAGGTGCCGTCCGTTCGGCGCTTGGATCATCGGTGATTTGGATCACGACGAGTACGACTCCATCAACCCCGTTCTCTTGAACGCTTCCGCTCGCGATCTACAAGGGTATGTAGATGCACTCCTCCCCTCTCGTTGCTAGTAAACTCCATAGATTGATCTTGGTGATGCGTAGAAAATTTTAATTTCTGCTACGATCCCCAACACTTACGGGGTGGCCACGAGGGTCAGGGGCGCCCCCACCCCCCTAGGGTGCGCCCCTGCCTCGTGGCCCCCTGGGGCATCGTCTCGCGTTGATTCTTCTTCCCAAAAATCACATATATTCCAAAAAAATCTCTGTAAGTTTTTATCCCGTTTGGACTCCGTTTGATATGGATTTTCTGCGAAACAAAAAACATGCAACAAATAGGAACTGACACTGGGCACTGGATCAGTATGTTAGTCCCAAAAATAGTATAAAAAGTTGCCAAAAGTATATGAAAGTTGTATAATATTGGCATGGAACAATAAAAAATTATAGATATGACAGAGACGTATCAGCATCCCCAAGCTTAATTCCTGCTCATCCTCGAGTAGGTAAATGATAAAAAAGATAATTTTTTGATGTGGAATGCTACCTAGCATAATCTTGATCATGTAATCTAATCATGGCATGAATATTAAGACACAAGTGATTCAAAGCAATAGTCTATCATTTGACATTAAGAAAATAATACTTCAAGCATACTAATAAAGCAATCATGTCTTTTCAAAATAACATGGCCAAACAAAGTTATCCCTACAAAATCATATGGTCTGGCTATGCTCCATCTTCACCACACAAAATATTCAAATCATGCACAACCCCGATGACAAGCCAAGCAATTGTTTCATTCTTTTGACGTTCTCAAACCTTTTCAACTTTCACGCAATACATGAGCATGAGTGCTACCTCTTGAGCATGTGTTGGTTTTTCCCTTGAAGAGGAAAGGGTGATGCAGCAAAGTAGCGTAAGTATTTCCCTCAGTTTTTTAGAACCAAGGTATCAATCCAGTAGGAGGCAACACACAAGTCCCTCGTACCTGCACAAACAAATAAGAACCTTGCAACCAACACAATAAAGGGGTTGACAATCCCTTCACGACCACTTGCAAAAGTGAGATCTGATAGAGATGATAAGATAATATTTTTGGTATTTTTATGATAAAGATTGAAAGTAAAGATTGCAAAATAAACGGCGAAAGAAATAGCTAGTTGACGGGAGATTAATATGATAGAGAATAGACCCAGGGCCATAGGTTTCACTAGTGGCTTCTCTCAAGATAGCATAAGTATTACGGTGGGTGAACAAATTACTGTCGAGGAATTGATAGAATTGTGCATAGTTATGAGAATATCTAGGCATGATCATGTATATAGGCATCACGCCCGCAACAAGTAGACCGACTCCTGCCTGCATCTACTACTATTACTCCACACATCGACCGCTATCCAACATGCATCTAGAGTATTAAGTTCATAAGAACAGAGTAACGCATTAGGCAAGATGACATGATGTAGAGGGATAAACTCAAGCAATATGATATAAACCCCATCTTTTTATCCTCGATGGCAACAATACAATGCGTGTCGTTTCCCCTACTGTCACTGGGATCGAGCACCGCATGATTGAACCCAAAGCTAAGCACTTCTCCCATTGCAAGAAAGATCAATCTAGTAGGCCAAACCAAACTGATTATTCGAAGAGACTTGCAAAGATAACCAATCATACATAAAAGAATTCAGAGGAGATTCAAATATTGTTCATAGGTAATCTTGATCATAAACCCACAATTCATCGGATCTCGACAAACACACCGCAAAAAAGAGTTACATCAAATAGATCTCCAAGAAGATCGAGGAGAACTTTGTATTGAGATCCAAAGAGAGAGAAGAAGCCATCTAGCTAATAACTATGGACCCGAAGGTCTGAGGTAAACTACTCACACATCATCGGAGAGGCTATGGTGTTGATGCAGAAGCCCTTCGTGATCGATGACCCCTCCGGCGGAGCGCCGGAAAAGGCCCCAAGATGGGATCTCATGGGTACAGAAGGTTGCGGCGGTGGAAATAGGGTTTCGTGGTGCTCCTCGATGGTTTCGGGGTACGTAGGTATATATAGGAGGAAGAAGTAGGTCGGTGGAGCCACGAGGGGCCCACGAAGGTGGAGGGCACACCAAGGGGGGTAGGCGCGCCCCTGCCTCGTGGCCTCCTCGTTGATTGCTTGACGTCCACTCCAAGTCCTCTGGATCACGTTTGTTCCAAAAATCACGCTCCCGAAGGTTTCATTCCGTTTGGACTCTGTTTGATATTCCTTTTCTGCGAAACACTGAAATAGGCAAAAAAAACAACAATTTGCACTGGGCCTTGGGTTAATAGGTTAGTCCCAAAAATAATATAAAAGTGTATAATAAGGCCCATTAAACATCCAAAACAGAATATATAATAGCATGGAGCAATAAAAAATTATAGATACGTTGGAGACGTATCAAGCATCCCCAAGCTTAATTCCTGCCTGTCCTCGAGTAGGTAAATGATAAAAACAGAAATTTTGATGTGGAATGCTACCTAGCATATTCTTCAATGTAACTTTCTTTATTGTGGCATGAATGTTCAGATCTGAAAGATTCAAGATAAAAGTTTAGTATTGACATAAAAATAATAATACTTCAAGCATACTAACTAAGCAATTATGTCTTCCCAAAATAACATGGCCAAAGAAAGTTCATCCATACAAAATCATATAGTTTGGTCATGCTCCATTTTCGTCACACAAGAATGCTCTCATCTTGCACAACCCCGATGACAAGCCAAGCAATTGTTTCATACTTTAGTAATCTCAAACTTTTTTCAACTTTCACGCAATACATGAGCGTGAGCCATGGATATAGCACTATGGGTGGAATAGAATAATAATGATGGGGGTTATGTGGAGAAGACAAAAAAGGAGAAAGTCTCACATTGACGTGGCTAATCAATGGGCTAGGGAGATGCCCATCAATTGATGTCAATGCAAGGAGTAGGGATTGCCATGCAACGGATGCACTAGAGCTATAAATGTACGAAAGCTCAACAAAAGAAACTAAGTGGGTGTGCATCTAACTTGCTTGCTCACGAAGACCTAGGGCATTTGAGGAAGCCCATTGTTGGAATATACAAGCCAAGTTCTATAATGAAAAATTCCCACTAGTATATGAAAGTGACAAAACAAGAGACTCTCTATCATAAAGATCATGGTGCTACTTTGAAGCACAAGTGTGGAAAAAGGATAGTAGCATTGCCCCTTTTTATTTATTCTTTTTGGCCTTTCTCTTCTTTTTTATTTTTTTATTTGGGACAATGCTCTTTTAATGATGATCATCACACTTCTATTTATTTACAACTCAATGATTACAACTCGATACTAGAACAAAATATGACTCTATATGAATGCCTCCGGCGGTGTACCGGGATGGGCAATGACTCATGAGTGACATGTATAAAATAATATGCATGGTGGCTTTGCCACAAATACGATGTCAACTACATGATCATGCAAGGCAATATGACAATGATGATGCGTGTCATAATAAACGGAACGGTGGAAAGTTGCATGGCAATATATCTCGGAATCGCTATGGAAATGCCATAATAGGTAGGTATGGTGGCTGTTTTGAGGAAGATATAAGGAGGTTTATGTGTGATAGAGCGTATCGTATCACGGGGTTTGGATGCACCGGCGAAGTTTGCACCAACTCTCAAGGTGAGAAAGGGCAATGCACGGTACCAAAAAGGCTAGCAATGATGGAAGGGTGAGAGTGCGTATAATCCTTGGACTCGACATTAGTCATAAAGAACTCACATACTTATTGCAAAAATCTACAATTCATCAAAACCAAGCACTACGTGCATGCTCCTAGGGGGATAGATTGGTAGGAAAAGACCACCTCATGTTTCAAATTTAATACACAACGTTTACCATACGTGCATGCTATGGGACTTGCAAACTTCAACACAAGTATTTCTAAAATTCACAACTACTCAATTAGCACAACTTTAATATCACTACCTCCATATCTCAAAACAATCATCAAGTATCAAACTTCTCTTAGTATTCAACGCACTTATATGAAAGTTTTTATTATACTAATCTTGGATGCCTATCATATTAGGACTAATTCTATAACCAAAGAAAATTACCATACTGTTCTAAAGGAATCTCAAAATAATGTAAGTGAAGCATGAGAGATCAATAATTTCTATAAAATAGAACCACCGCCGTGCTCTAAAAGATATAAGTGAAGCACTAGAGCAAAAACTATATAGCTCAAAAGATATAAGTGAAGCACATAGAGTATTCTAATAAATTCCGATTAATGTGTGTGTCTCCCAAAAGGTGTGTACAGCAAGGATGATTGTGGTAAACTAAAAATCAAAGACTCAAATCATACAAGACGCTCCAAGCAAAACACATATCACGTGGTGAATAAAAATATAGCATCAAGTAAAGTTACCGATGGACGAAGACAAAAGAGGGGATGCCTTCCGGGGCATCCCCAAGCTTAGGATTTTGGTTGTCCTTGGATTTTACCTTGGGGTGCCTTGTACATCCCCAAGCTTAGACTCTTGCCACTCCTTGTTCCATAATCCATCAAATCTTTACCCAAAACTTGAAAACTTCACAACACAAAACTTAACAGAAAATCTCATGAGCTCTGTTAGCGAAAGAAAACAAAACACCACTTTAAGGTATTGTAATGAACTAATTCTTTATTTGTATTGGTGTTAAACCTAATGTATTCCAACTTCTATATGGTTCATAAACTCCATTACTAGCCATAGATTCATCAAAATAAGCAAATAACACACGAAAAACAGAATCTGTCAAAAACAGAACAGTCTGTAGTAATCTGTATCTAACACAAACTTCTGTAACTCAGAAAAATCTACCAAAATAGGACGGCCTAGATAATTTGTTTATTGATCTATTTCAATTGGAATCAGTATTTTATCACATTCTGGTGATTTTTAACAATTGTTTTCGTGAACAGAAAGTTTCTGGAATTTTCAGCAAGATCAAATAACTATCATCCAAGAAGATCCTATAGGTTTAACTTGGCACAAACACTAATTAAAACATAAAAACACATATAACCAGAAGCTAGATGGAAGATTTATTCTTAAACAGAACCAAAAAGCAAGAAATTAAAATAAAATTGGATTGCCTCCCAACAAGCGCTATCGTTTAACGCCCCTAGCTAGGCATAAAGGCAAGGATAGATCTAGGTATTGCCATCTTTGGTGTGCAATTCTTCAATAAAACACTTATAACCCTTAGGAGTTTCCTTATTTTTATTAATTATCGAACTCCTGGGCAATAAATCAAGAAAATCATTTGTAGCAAAAGGTTCCTTAATGATAGCGAGAAAGTTGGGGTGAACACTTATGGATTTGAGACCCGCATTTTCCTTACTAGAAGTTTCACCCTTATTTTTAGGAACATACATCAATTTGGCAATTTTAGCATTAGAAGGTTTTGGAGTATTTTTCACGGAAGAAAAGGCAGACCCTAGGTTGGTGATAATATCTTCAATTTTATCGATTCTAGTGGACTTTTGATCTATCTTTTCGTCAACCATGGGTTCCTTTTCTTTAAAAAATTTAAGAGCAAATCCTACCTTAGATCCATATTGAGTAATTTGGTTGTGGATCTTTCTATCCAAATTTTCAATCAACTCTACGGTGGCAACTTTATTTTCAATAATTTCAAGTCTTTGCATCACATGTTCCAAAGTTAAAATAGTTCCATTAACCAAAAGAGGTGGTGGGCCAAACAAATCTATTATAGCATTATAAGAATCAAAAGTATGGCTAACCAAGAAATTCCCTCCGGTAATGGTATCAAGAATTTATCTATTCCAAGGAGTGATGCCTACATAGAAATTGAGAAGAAGAACGGAAGTAGATTGCTTCCTAGTAGATCTATTTTGCGCATTGCAAATTCTGTACCAAGCATCTTTTAGATTTTCTCCCTCCCTTTGTTTAAAATTAAGAACTTCATTCTCGGGAGATAAAGGAGTGGATAAAGGACTAGCCATAACGACACACGGGACCCAAGAGGCAAGCGAAAGAAAGAGCAAATGGAAACAGAGGGCGAATAAAACGGCAAGGGTGAAGTGGGGGAGAGGAAAACGAGAGGCAAATGGAAAATAATGTAATGCGAGGGATAAGAGTTTGCGATGGGTACTTGGTATGTCTTGACTTGTGCGTAGACTCCCCGGCAACGGCGCCAGAAATGGCTCGTTGTCAGGAGTTCAAATCTTGACTTGACTTGGTGTAAGCCTCCCCGGCAACGACGCCAGAAATCCTTCTTGCTACCTCTTGAGCATGCGTTGGTTTTTCCCTTGAAGAGGAAAGGGTGATGCAGCAAAGTAGCGCAAGTATTTCCCTCAGTTTTTGAGAACCAAGGTATCAGTCCAGTAGGAGGCCACACGCAAGTCCCTCGTACCTACACAAACAAATAAGAACCTTGCAACCAACGCGATAAAGGGGTTGTCAATCCCTTCACGGCCACTTGCAAAAGTGAGATCTGATAGAGATGATAAGATAATATTTTTATGATAAAGATTGAAAGTAAAGATTGCAAAATAAACGGCAAAAGAAATAGCTAGTTGACGGGAGATTAATATGATAGAGAATAGAACCGGGGGCCATAGGTTTCACTAGTGGCTTCTCTCAAGATAGCATAAGTATTACGGTGGGTGAACAAATTACTGTCGAGCAATTGATAGAATTGAGCATAGTTATGAGAATATCTAGGCATGATCATGTATATTGGCATCACGTCCGTGATACGTCTCCAACGTATCTATAATTTTTTATTGTTCCATGCTATATTATATTCTGTTTTGGACATTAATGGGCTTTATTATACACTTTTATACTATTTTTGGGACTAACCTGTTAACCGGAGGCCCATTCCAGAATTGCTGTTTTTTTGCCTATTTCAGAGTTTCGCAGAAAAAGAATATCAAACGGAGTCCAAACGGAATGAAACCTTCGGGAACGTGATTTTCGGAACGAACGTGATCCAGAGGACTTGGACCCTACGTCAAGACATCAACCAGGAAGGCACAAGGTAGGGGGCGCGCCTACCCCCCTGGGCGCGCCCTCCACCCTCGTGGGCCCCATGTTGCTCCACTGACGTACTTCTTCCTCCTATGTATACCTACGTACCCCCAAACTACCAGAGACGGAGCCAAAAACCTAATTCCACCGTCGCAACCTTCTGTACCCGTGAGATCCCATCTTGGGGCCTTTTCCGGAGCCCCGCCGGAGGGGGCATCGATCACGGAGGGCTTCTACATCAACACCATAGCCTCTCCGATGATGTGTGAGTAGTTTACCTCAGACCTTCGGGTCCATAGTTATTAGCTAGATGGCTTCTTCTCTCTTTTTGGATCTCAATACAATGTTCTCCCCCTCTCTTGTGGAGATCTATTCGATGTAATCTTCTTTTGCGGTGTGTTTGTTGAGACCGATGAATTGTGGGTTTATGATCAAGTTTATCTATGAACAATATTTGAATCTTCTCTGAATTCTTTTATGTATGATTGGTTATCTTTGCAAGTCTCTTTGAATTATCAGTTTGGTTTGGCCTACTAGATTGATCTTTCTTGCAATGGGAGAAGTGCTTAGCTTTGGGTTCAATCTTGCGGTGTCCTTTCCCAGTGACAGTAGGGGCAGCAAGGCACGTATTGTATTGTTGCCATCGAGGATAACAAGATGGGGTTTATATCATATTGCATGAGTTTATTCCTCTACATCATGTCATCTTACTTAAGGCGTTTCTCTGTTCTTTTGAACTTAATACTCTAGATGCATGCTGGATAGCGGTCGATGTGTGGAGTAATAGTAGTAGATGCATGCAGGAGTCGGTCTACTTGTCTCGGACGTGATGCCTATATACATGATCATACCTAGATATTCTCATAACTATGCTCAATTCTGTCAATTGCTCAACAGTAATTTGTTTACCCACCGTAATACTTATGCTCTCGAGAGAAGCCACTAGTGAAACCTATGGCCCCCGGGTCTATTTTCCATCATATTTAATCTCCCGACAACAAGCTATTTCTGGCGCCGTTTTTATTTTGCTTTCTTTACTTTGCATCTTTATCATAAAAATACCAAAAATATTATCTTATCATATCTATCAGATCTCACTCTCATAAGTGACCGTGAAGGGATTGACAACCCCTTTATTGCGTTGGTTGCGAGGATTTATTTGTTTGTGTAGGTGCGAGGGACTCGTGTGTGGCCTCCTACTGGATTGATACCTTGGTTCTCAAAAACTGAGGGAAATACTTACGCTACTTTACTGCATCACCCTTTCCTCTTCAAGGGAAAACCAACGCAGTGCTCAAGAGGTAGCAAGAAGGATTTCTGGCGCCGTTGCCGGGGAGATTCGCGCCAAGTCAAGTCAAGTCAAGACATACCAAGTACCCATCACAAACTCTTATCCCTCGCATTACATTATTTGCCATTTGCCTCTCGTTTCCTCTCCCCCACTTCACCCTTGCCGTTTTATTCGCCCTTCCTCCGTTCAATCTTGTGTTACCATGTGCCTTCTTTTTGCTTGCATCTTCGCTTGCTAAGAGTTTATGGATCCTCATCCACTTGCTAATCTCTTTAAGAGATCCAATTATGATGAACCTATTGCTAGTGAGTTGAGTGCACTAGATTATCTTTATGAGGTTTTGCTTGAAATTCATGAATCTGAAAATTGTGATGAAGTACTTTATGAAGTGATTCACGATAGATCTTTGAATAAAAAGCATGATTGCAATGATTTTATTATAAATTCTATTGATGTAAATTATGCTAATAATACGCAAAACCCTAAGCTTGGGGATGCTAGTTTTGCTATGTCCTCTATTTGTTGCAATGATCATGATTGGGGTGATTCTTCTTACGATCTTGAAAATTTATTTAACCCCCATGATGAATATGAGATTGATAATAGTGTTTGCAATAATATTGAAAGTGGGTTTGGAGGAGTGTCAACTTTAGATCCCACATATTTGGAGAATGTTCAATCTTATGGTATTTTTGATAAAAGTGGGTTTGGAGAGGTCATGACTTTAGTTAATGATATTCCCACTATTTTGGAAGAGTGTCAACTTTGCATGCATGTGGATCATGTAGAGAAAATATTATGTGATAGCTATATCGTTGAATTTGAATATGATCCCACGTGTAATTATTATGAGAGAGGAAAATATGGTTGGAGAAATTTTCATGTTACTAAATTACCTCTCGTTATGTTGAGATTGCTATTGTTTCTCACTTCTTCCTTGCATATGCTAGTATTTGCTTGTCTTGATAATTTGTTTGTCTATAAGATGCCTATGCATAGGAAGTATGTTAGACTTAGATGTGTTTTTCACATGCTATATGATGCTCTCTTTGTGCTTCAATTCTTGTCTTTCATGTGAGCATCATTAAAACTATTATGCCTAGCTAGGGGCGTTAAACGATAGCGCTTGTTGGGAGGCAACCCAATTTTATTTTTAGTTTTTTGCTTTTTTGCTTCTGTTTAGGAATAAATATTTGATCTAGCCTCTGATTATATTTTTTTATGTTTTAATTAGTGTTTGTGCCAAGTTTAACCTATAGGATCTCCTTGGATGATAGTTATTTGATCTTGCTGAAAATTCCAGAAACTTTCTGTTCACGAAAATAATTGTTACAAATCACCAGAACGTGATAAAATATTGATTCCAATTTATGCTGATCAATAAACAAATTTTCTAGGTCGTCCTATTTTGGCTGAATTGTTTGAGTTCCAGAAGTTTGCGTTAGTTATAGATTACTACAGACTGTTCTGTTTTTAACAGATTCTGTTTTTCGTGTGTTGTTTCCTTATTTTGATGAATCTATGGCTAGTAAAATAGTTTATAAACCATAGAGAAGTTGGAATACAGTAGGTTTAACACCAATATAAATAAAGAATGAGTTCAAGTTCATTACAGTACCTTGAAGTGGTGTTTTCTCTTCTTTCGCTAACGGAGCTCACGAGATTTTCTGCTGAGTTTTGTGTTGTGTAGTTTTCAAGTTTTGGGTAAAAGATTTGATGGATTATGGAACAAGGAGTGGCAAGATCCTAAGCTTGGGGATGCCCATGTCACCCCAAGATAATATAAGGACACCTAAAAGCCAAAGCTTGGGGATGCCCCGGAAGGCATCCACTCTTTCGTCTACTTCCATCGGTAACTTTACTTGGAGCTATATTTTTATTCACCACATGGTATGTGTTTTGCTTGGAGCGTCCTGTATTATTTGAGTCTTTGTTTGTTAGTTTGCCACAATCATCCTTGCTGTACACACCTTTTGAGAGAGACACACATGATTCGAAAATTGTTAGAATACTCTATGTGCTTCACTTATATCTTTTGAGTTATATAGTTTTTGCTCTAGTGCTTCACTTATATCTTTTAGAGCACAGTGGTGGATATGTTTTATAGAAACTATTGTTCTCTCATGCTTCACTTAGATTATTTTGAGAGTTCTACAAAACAGCATGGTAATTTTCTTTAATTATGATAGGCATTCAAGATTAGTAAAAAAATTCTTATGAGTGTGTTGAATACTATGAGAAGTTAGATGCTTGATAATTGTTTTGAGATATGGAGATGATGATATTAGAGTCATGCTAGTTGAGTAGTTTTGAATTTGAGAAATACTTGTGTTAAAGTTTGTGATTCCCGTAGCATGCACGTATGGTGAACCGTTATGTGATGAAGTCGGAGCATGACTTATTTATTGATTGTCTTCCTTATGAGTGGCGGTCGGGGACGAGCGATGGTCTTTTCCTAGCAATCTATCCCCCTAGGAGCATGCGCGTAATACTTTTCTTTGATAACTTGTAGATTTTTGCAATAAGTATATGAGTTCTTTATGACTAATGTTGAGTCCATGGATTATACACACTTTTCTTCCTTCCACCACTGCTAGCCTCTCTAATACCGCGCACTTTTCGCCGGTATCATACACCCACCATATACCTTCCTCAAAACAGCCACCATACCTACCTATCATGGCATTTGCATAGCCATTCCGAGATATATTGCCATGCAACTTTCCACCGTTCCGTTTACTATGACACGCTCCATCAGTGTCATATTGCTTTGCATGATCATGTAGCTAACATTGTATTTGTGGCAAAGCCACCGTTCATAATTCTTTCATACATGTCACTCTTGATTCAATGCATATCCCGGTACACCGCCAGAGGCATTCACATAGAGTCATATTTTGTTCTAAGTATTGAGTTGTAATTATTGAGTTGTAAGTAAATAAAAGTGTGATGATCATCATCTTTAGAGCATTGTCCCAAGTGAGGAAAGGATGATGGAGACTATGATTCCCCCATAAGTCGGGATGAGACTCCGGACTAAAAAAAGAGGCCATAAAAAAAGGCCCAAATAAAAATAGAAAAATGAGAGAAAAAGAGAGAAGGGACAATGTTACTATCCCTTTACCACACTTGTGCTTCAAAGTAGCACCATGATCTTCATGATAGAGAGTCTCCTATGATATCACTTTCATATACTAGTGGGAAATTTTCATTATAGAACTTGGCTTGTATATTCCAATGATGGGTTTCCTCAAAATGCCCTAGGTCTTCGTGAGCAAGCGAGTTGGATGCACACCCACTTAGTTTCTTTTGTTGAGCTTGCATATACTTATAGCTCTAGTGCATCCGTTGCAGGGCAATCCCTACTCACTCACATTGATATCTATTAATGGGCATCTCCATAGCCCGTTGATACGCCTAGTTGATGTGAGACTATATTCTCCTTTTTGTCTTCTCCACAACCACCATTCTATTCCACATATAGTGCTATGTCCATGGCTCACGCTCATGTATTGCGTGAAGATTGAAAAAGTTTGAGAACATCAAAAGTATGAAACAATTGCTTGGCTTGTCATCGGGGTTGTGCATGATTTAAATACTTTGTGTGGTGAAGATAGAGCATAGCCAGACTATATGATTTTGTAGGGATAACTTTCTTTGGCCATGTTATTTTGAGAAGACATAATTGCTTAGTTAGTATGCTTGAAATATTATTATTTTTATGTCAATATTAAACTTTTGTCTTGAATCTTTCGGATCTGAATATTCATACCACAATTAAGAGAATTACATTGAAATTATGCCAAGTAGCATTCCACATCAAAAGTTCTGTTTTTATCATTTACCTACTCGAGGACGAGCAGGAATTAAGCTTGGGGATGCTTGATACTTCTCCAACGTATCTATAATTTTTTATTGTTCCATGCAATATTATATTCTATTTTGGACATTAATGGGCTTTATTATACACTTTTATACTATTTTTGGGACTAACCTATTAACCGGAGGCCCAGCCCAGAATTGCTGTTTTTGCCTATTTCAGAGTTTCGCAGAAAAAGAATATCAAACGGAGTCCAAACGGAATGAAAACTTCGAGAACGTGATTTTCGGAACGAACATGATCCAGAGGACTTGGACCCTACGTCAAGACATCAACCAGGAAGGCACGAGGTAGGGGGGAGCGCCTACCCCCCTAGGCGCGCCCTCCACCCTCGTGGGCCCCACGTTGCTCCACCGACGTACTTCTTCCTCCTATATATACCTGCGTACCCCCAAACTACCAGAGACGGAGCCAAAAACCTAATTCCACCGCCGCAACCTTCTGTACCCGTGAGATTCCATCTTGGGGCCTTTTCCGGAGCCCTGCCGGAGGGGGCATCGATCACGAAGGGCTTCTACATCAACACCATAGCCTCTCCGATGATGTGTGAGTAGTTTACCTTAGACCTTCGGGTCCATAGTTATTAGCTAGATGGCTTCTTCTATCTTTTTGGATCTCAATTCAATGTTCTCCCCCTCTCTTGTGGAGATCTATTCGATGTAATCTTCTTTTGCGGTGTGTTTGTTGAGACCGATGAATTGTGGGTTTATGATCAAGTTTATCTATGAACAATATTTGAATCTTCTCTGAATTCTTTTATGTATGACTAGCAAAAGTGCCCGTGCGTTGCAACGGGAGAAACAAATTATCACCCCTAGTGCTTCCCTCCTTGTTGCCACTTCTTTTCTTTATTATCATGTCAGTCACGATGTTCACTACACAGCGAACGTTCCACCTGAGCTTGGAACCAATACAAAATTTCATCGCCTGCATGGAAAGACCAGCGAACGGTCGCGTTTGAGATCCTGGCCACATCTGCACAATCTAATGCTTGCGCCTTGTGTTTGTGTTATCCGGATTTACATGGTAATAGTTAAGTACCAGTCCGTGAAGGACACAAACAACCACCAAATTTAACTTTAGTTTAAAACGATCAACACCTTTTTTTGCGGGCTAACACGATCAACACAAAAAACTGTGCAGGTTGCAAGTTAGAGGTCAACGATTTTTGCCTCATATCCTAGACGGGATGGCGGGTTTGATTTTTTGGGCTGGGTTGCACGGATAGGTTGGCAGGGCACTATGTTTTCTATTGGTGGAATGCTACACGGACCAACGGGGCAGAGGCCAAGTGGCCCAGGACAGATGATCGGTAGAATAGCCTAGCTCAATATGAAAAATGCCATGGACATACGAAATGGGAGGACCAATAAGATTATACCTCCATTCATATAAATATAAAAATAGTACAGATGCCCGTGGGTTACAACAGTTGAAACAATTGACATAAATTTAGCGGGGATTGTATGCGCAAATATAACGTTCAATGTGTTATAAATTTGGCGCAAATTTAGTAAGGATTATAAGTGTAAGGAAAACATGTCACACTCTGTTGCAACGAAAGAAAAAATGGCATGAATTTAGTGAGTATCAAGCATGAAAAAGACGCCACATCGTTTTATTCATAAGATATGAATGGGGCACTACACGCCTGCCATTGATATCCGCACCTCCTTAAAAAAAATCTGTAATTGCCATTTATTTACTTCCTTTCTCTTTTCTTCTTTATTTATCATGCAATTAGTGTCTATTTTATTTATCTTTGTTTCCTTATATCATGCATGTGAGGAATCCAAATTGCCGGCCTATTAATTACTCATGCGATTAATATGGCGCTCACAATAATTACAGTCTATTTCCTTTCTCCTTCCTTTTTCATTTCTCATGCAAAAATATCTATTTCCTTTCTTGCCGACTCTACATAATTACCGTCTATTTCCTTCCTCTCTCTCTTTTCTTTCTTCTTCCTTCTTTATTTCTCATGTAATTAGCAATTAATGTCTATTTCCTTTCTTGCTAGCCTAATTATGCATAATAGCTATTGCTCTCCCCTTCATTTGTTTCGTTAAGGACAATTCTTATTCACGCCATATTCTTTGCTTAATTTCCG
This sequence comes from Triticum aestivum, assembly GCF_018294505.1. Lineage (NCBI taxonomy): Eukaryota > Viridiplantae > Streptophyta > Magnoliopsida > Poales > Poaceae > Triticum > Triticum aestivum. The sequence continues at coordinate 522,770,420 of NC_057799.1, read as the reverse complement.
AAGCAGTAGCCTGCTTCCCAATGTCTGTACCGTCGGCCGCAGCAGTCGGCCGGCCAAGCACGCCCGGGCCCATTGTTTCGGCCCGAGTACGCGTGGTCTTCTATTCTTGAAAGGCCAGATGCCACCAGACGCCAACGTTAGCACACTCACGAGTCTAGCCTGTTCGGTATGATGCATTTGCACACACCCAGCAGACCAAGGATCGAATCCCTGCGTTGGCCAATTGTTTTATCGGTTTTTTTATATTCAAACACACGCACACACAGGATCCGGGTGGGCCAGATCTAAGAAAACGACGCCCAACAAAAGAACTGTTAACTACACATATGAAAAGGCTTATAAATAGTACCACCTCAGATAGCGAAAATAATATAGGTGAAAACTGAAAGCGTATATTCACAGGAAGAAAGCGTATTGTGACGGTGAACCCGACAAAGTCAATCCGTGCTTTATTAGTTCAAATGATATAAAATTGCATATAAAGTATCTAAAGATTGATAATATAATAGGATGAAACAATAAAAAATTATAGACACGTTGGAGACGTATCAGAGACTCAGGTCATCTTGGATTAGTGCAACATTCATCGGCGGGATGAGGCTACCATGGCGAGGTTTACGACAGAAAATATGAACCTCGCATTGGAGGAGTATGAGTACTGGGTGCATCGGGACAAGCCGGTGAAGAAGGGGGCGAGGAAGGAGAATAAGAAGGAGGAGGAGGAGGATGAGGCTGGTCCCTCAAGGGTGATCGAGCTCCGACATTGACTGGGACAATCTCTGAGTAGTTTGCAGTAGTTTGTAGTCGAAGTAAGTTTGTATCCGAACTGAACATCTTTGAAACCGGGTACATATGAACCCGCTTTTCAAAAAGCCATTTTAAACATGTTTTAAAACATGAATTTTTCAAAACAAAATTTTACATCTACCTTCTCCGGCGACACAAAATTTTGTGAAAAGTTGCCCTTTTCTTTTGCCTCCACAAAAAAAACAATTTTTAGTGCTTCTAAATAGCGTTCCACAACATTTTTTTTGTCTTTTTTGCACGGGCCAAAAGAAAATGTTGTTTTTCAGCCAAACTTTCGGTGCACACACACAATGTGGAGCTGTATCCTGTTGAACTGTTTTTCAGAATATTTTGGCAATTAGAAATGTGTTTTCTGAAGTGGGTTCATCCATGTATTTTCCGGCTCCTCCCGTGCTTTCTTTCTATAGCAAAAAAGGGCCCGTGCGTTGCAACGGGTAACAAAACCGTGGTCTTCAAATCAAGCCATTGATGAGAACATAGTAACTATATGAAACATGCATGTGTGTTGCAATGAGAAAAAACATCACACGCTCCTATCCGCAGAAGTATGACGCAAGACTCTCTCCCAAAAAGAAAATATCACACGACTCTAACACTCCATCCACCCGCCCCGGGCGCACACACATAGGCACATGTCTTCCATTTCAACATGTTACCTCACCCGTGTTGCTGCTTTTCCTCCACCCCGTCGTAAAAAAATAGGTTAATGTTGGTGTTGTGATTTACCCAAACGATAAAAACATAAGAAGTAACATACTCTAAAAATTCAAAGAAAAAAACAGGATTCAAGCATACACGGTTGCTATACATTGATTTGCTGAAAAATTATGTATTTTGTGGCAACGAAGGAGAAACTCAAAAACCTAAAAAACCTACGAACAGGCAAATCAATTACATGACTAACATATGTCGAGACTCAAGTCGAATCTACAATAGCAGATCCAATTTCATTGCAATAAATAATGCGACCATATCGACATTGGCAGTAATTAAAATCATTTATATGTTCGAGATAAAGATTAGTATCCTATTTGCAATCCACATACCCATACTAAAATATACTCCTTCCATTCCTAAATATAAGTCTTTTTAGAGATTCCAGTATGGACCACATACAGAGCAAAATGAGTGAATATACATTCTAAAATATGTCTATATACATCCGTATGTAGTTTGTAGTGGAATCTCTACAAAGACTTATATTTAGGAACGGAGGGAGTATTACGTTTTCTCATGTTTTTGTTATTATGAGTTAGATTGAAACGGTATATTTTATCTTTGTTACATCATATCTAAAGAAAAACATTCACACTCGATCACTCCCTGTTAGCATTTCTAGATAAATGTTGTGTTGTTAAATCCACATGCATACAGTTGAAGATGCTATCATGTGGAGCCGCAGGGTCTCATACAGTTGGTGTAATACAGATGGCATTGGCTTGAGGTTAAAATATCATTTAATTTTAATAGGTTTCATACCTTGTACGCTTTTGCACCAACACCATCTAAATCTCTTCGAGCATGATACTTTTGGTCAGAATCAACCGATACCCACCAGGAAATTGCAAATCAGCTAAAGGTAAGTAGTGAAGAATAAGACATGATGGCAGAATTCTAAAAAAATTCAGCAGAGCAGAGACTTGATGGGAATTTTGCCAAAAGTCTTACACTGCCTTATACGGTTATATTGCCAATTTTCTCAGATTAATCGGCCTTTGCCAACACCAGCAACATCGCCAATAAAAAAACTGTGCTCTATCACCAGTACGGAGATGATGAAGGTGCAGCTGGCATACATACAACAACAATAAGGATTTACAGGAGGTGTGATGGTACAAATAAAATAATAGGCAAATCATGCATGTACACTACCCGACAAACTTAAACTATTGTCTCGATTTGTATGCATCGTGCAGTTCCTGGGTTGAGTGACTGCTGTTGCGCCGCTTAGGGACAACGTTATACTGGCGTGCTCGCGCGCTTCTTCGTCTCCTCTGCCACTCGTTGTGGAACGCCGGTTAGTGCTGAGCGCCCCTGGCGCCGATGGTCGATCCTGAGATCGTTGTTGGCCGGAGGCCTCCGTCCATGCGCCATGGCGGGCCATGCCAGGAGGGGCACCCGCTCAAGGAGTCGCGTCTGCCTTGGATGATCCTGACGCCATAGCTGCCTAGGGCTGGAGCGCATCGAAGCTCGTCGTTTAGCGCGCACAGCCTCCGTTTCAAGTTCGGAGCGTGCTCTGCCTCCCGCTCGTCTCTGCCTCCGCTCGCGGGTAGCGCTGCTGCGCACCGGCGATTCCAACTTCGATCAAAGAAGTAGCCCCGTCACGTTCCCGTCGTCGTCCGCCTCCACCTCCAGTGCGCCTCCCGCCTCCTTTGTCGTTCTTCAGCAGCTTCGGCGACCAATGCCAGGATCTCCCCTGTCCTTGTGCACACCGTGAGCACAAGCAGGTCCGACCCCGCGCTCGCCTTAGGGGAGGACAGAGCTCCGGGCAGAGCGCGTCGTGTGCGACGACGATCGAGATGTGTGCCATCGATGATGCCGCCGAGTAATGGCCTCCAACCGCGGGCACGAAGACGACGATCTTAGAAGCATCAGGCCCCTCCCCTCTCTTTTGTGTCCGGCTGTCGTGGAGGGCTTAAAAAGGAAAAGAAAACAGGAGTCAGGACTTCGAGTCGTATTGGACTGGAGCAAGGACTAATTTAACGCACTTGTGGGCCGGGTGAAGGCCCAATGAAGAGATCACGTGAGCTGGTGACACAGACCGAACGCAAGGAAATCGAGCATGGCAATAGTACCACCTCGTAGGAACCGCCCAGAGAGACCACGTACGGAAGACGTGAAAAAAAAGAGGACGACGGTGAACCCGACAAAGTCAATCCGTGCTTTATTATTAGGGAGAGATTGGTTATCTTTGCAAGTCTCTTCGAATTATCAGTTTGGTTTGGCCTACTAGATTGATCTTTCTTGCAATGGAAGAAGTGCTTAGCTTTGGGTTCAATCTTGCGGTGTCCTTTCCCAGTGACAGTAGGGGAAGCAAGGCACGTATTGTATTGTTGCCATCGAGGATAACAAGATGGGGTTTATATCATATTGCATGAGTTTATCCCTCTACATCATGTCATCTTACTTAAGGCGTTACTCTGTTCTTTTGAACTTAATACTCTAGATGCATGCTGGATAGCGGTCGATGTGTGGAGTAATAGTAGTAGATGCATGCAGGAGTCGGTCTACTTGTCTCGGACGTGATGCCTATATACATGATCATACCTAGATATTCTCATAACTATGCTCAATTTTGTCAATTGCTCAATAGTAATTTGTTTACCCACCATAATACTTATGCTCTTGAGAGAAGCCACTAGTGAAACCTATGGCCCCCGGGTCTATTTTCCATCATATTTAATCTCCCGACAACAAGCTATTTCTGGCGCCGTTTTTATTTTGCTTTCTTTACTTTGCATCTTTATCATAAAAATACCAAAAATATTATCTTATCATATCTATCTGATCTCACTCTCGTAAGTGACCGTGAAGGGATTGACAACCCCTTTATTGCGTTGGTTGCGAGGATTTATTTGTTTGTGTAGGTGCGAGGGACTCGTGCGTGGCCTCCTACTGGATTGATACCTTGGTTTTCAAAAACTGAGGGAAATACTTACGCTACTTTACTGCATCACCCTTTCCCCTTCAAGGGAAAACCAACGCAGTGCTCAAGAGATAGTAGTCCGCAACAAGTAGACCGACTCATGCCTGCATCTACTACTATTACTCCACACATCGACCGCTATCCAGCATGCATCTAGAGTATTAAGTTCATAAGAACAGAGTAACGCATTAGGCAAGATGACATGATGTAGAGGGATAAACTCAAGCAATATGGTATAAACCCCATCTTTTTATCCTCGATGGCAACAATACAATACATGTCGTTTCCCCTACTGTCACTGGGATCGAGCACCGCATGATTGAACCCAAAGCTAAGCACTTCTCCCATTGCAAGAAAGATCAATCTAGTAGGCCAAACCAAACTGATAATTCAAAGAGACTTGCAAAGATAACCAATCACACATAAAAGAATTCACAGGAGATTCAAATATTGTTCATAGATAATCTTGATAATAAACCCACAATTCATCGGATCTCGACAAACACACCACAAAAAAGAGTTGCATCAAATAGATCTCCAAGAAGATTGAGGAGAACTTTGTGTTGAGGTCCAAAGAGAGAGAAGAAGCCATCTAGCTAATAACTATGGACCCGAAGGTCTGAGGTAAACTACTCACACATCATCGGAGAGGCTATGGTGTTGATGTAGAAGCCCTCCGTCATCGATGCCCCCTCCGGCAGAGCGCCGAAAAAGGCCCCAAGATGGGATCTCACGGGTACAGAAGGTTGCGACGGTGGAAATAGGGTTTCGTGGTGCTCCTCGATGGTTTCAAGGTACGTAGGTATATATAGGAGGAAGAAGTAGGTCGGTGGAGCCACGAGGGGCCCACGAGGGTGGAGGGCGCGCCCAGGGGGTAGGCGCGCCCCTGCCTCGTGGCCTCCTCGTTGATTGCTTGACGTCCACTCAAAGTCCTCTGGATCACGTTTGTTTCAAAAATCACGCTCCCGAAGGTTTCATTCTGTTTGGACTCCGTTTGATATTCCTTTTCTGCGAAACACTGAAATAGGCAAAAAAACCAGCAATTTGCACTGGGCCTTGGGTTAATAGGTTAGTCCCAAAAATAATATAAAAGTGTATAATAAAGCCCATTAAACATCCAAAACAGAATCTATAATAGCATGGAGCAATAAAAAATTATAGATACGTTGGAGACGTATCAGTGAGCCATGGACATAGCACTATAGGTGGAATAGAATATGATGGCGGAGGTTGCGTGGAGAAGACAAAAAGGAGAAAGTCTCACATCGACGCGGCTAATCAACGGGTATGGAGATGCCCATCAATTGATGTCAATGTGAGGAGTAGGGATTGCCATGCAACGGATGCACTAGAGCTATAAGTGTATGAAAGCTCAAACTGAAACTAAGTGGGTGTGCATCCAACTTGCTTGCTCATGAAGACCTAGGGCATTTGAGGAAGCCCATCATTGGAATATACAAGCCAAGTTCTATAATGAAAATTCCCACTAGTATATGAAAGTGATAACTCAAGAGACTCTTTATATGAAGAACATGGTGCTACTCTGAAGCACGAGTGTGGTAAAAGGATAGTAACATTGTCCCTTCTCTCTTTTCTCTCATTTTTTTCTCTTTTTTAGGCTTCTTTGGCCTCTCTCTTTTTTGGGGGGCTTCTTTGGCCACTTTTATTTTGATAACCTCACATGGGACAATGTTCTAATAATGATGATCATCACACTTTTATTTACTTACAACTCAATATTACAACTCGATACTAGAACAAAGATATGACTCTATATGAATGCGTCCGGCGGTGTATCGGGATGTGCAATGATCTAGCGTAGCAATGACATCAAACGAACAAGCCATGAAAACATCATGCTAGCTATCTTACGATCATGCAAAGCAATATGACAATAAATGCTCAAATCATGTATATGATGATGATGGAAGTTGCATGGCAATATATCTCAAGTCATAGTATCTAGCATTTTAAAGGTTGACAATAATAGTTCTTTTTTATGTTCGGACATTCATTAAAAGAGGTGGACTGATGGTGATGATTTTAATCTGGGAGACTTTCCTTCTCTTTGGCAATTTTTTTACTTCAAACTAGATTTATGTTTGCTTGACATAGTTTCATCAATTTGATGGCAGACTTTAACTATACTTGACTGTCATTGATTTGTAGGTGCTCACATCGCTCGCAACGCCGGCAGAAGTATATGAAGTTCCTTTCTGTCCATATACGAGTCTCATATATGTGTGCATCACAAAAAATGTACTCCATCTAGCCCATATTAATTGAAGCACAATTAATACAATTTTGACTAAAGTTACACGAAATGTGCATCACTTAATATGGATTGGAGGGAGTATCAATTTATGGGTTGGTTATTTGTATGGAATGAGATGGCTGATTGGAAGCTTCAGTCTTGCCTGCAATGTTTTATTGAATCCAGTTACATTATGATATATATCGGTCTTTGTGAAAAATTTGAATATCGGAAGCAAACCGAACACTAGCCAATCTATGTTGCCAGATGTTTGGCAAGCTATTATGCTCCAAAATGAAAGTCTACACTTCTTTTAAAAAACATTGGCAAGTACTAGGCTATGATCCAACCAACCAAAGCTTCCCAATATTTTAGCCATGCCGAAGTTTTGGTAGGGTTTGTTGAGGTTCAAACCAAACATACACCTAATCTCTTCGGTGATATGGTTGTTTAAGTTGAACTTTTGGTTTTAGATCTGAATAACCCGGTGGGATTGTTTTGACCGCTAGCGCTAGGATTTTCGCTGCCTCCCGCCGGCGGCGCCGCCGGTCTGCCTCGTCTCCTGTGGCCTTAGGGCCATCGAGGTGCAGTGGATCCCGACCCTTGCCGGTGGGAGGGCTCTGTTTTTGGATGTTTTTCTGAGTTTTGTTAGGGTTTGTGTCATGCTCAGAGAGATGAGACGGCAGCGACTCTCCGAAGATGAAATAAGGTTCTCCCCGCCTAGGCCACATCCCGGCGGTGCTTCTAGCTTCATCGGAGGGCGTGTGGAGCTTTGTATCCGACGGATCTCATGAGATTTGGTCGGCACTTGTCTTCGATGGATTCACGTGAATCCGGTCTTCGTTCGTCTGTTTCCCCGTGTCTACATGTTGGATTCTTCCGATCTACGCTTTTCTTCATCAGTGATGGTTGCTGTTCTGGTGTGCTGGTCCTGTAGGGCCTTAACACGACAACTTCCAGACTGTCTACTACCACAAGGTTTGTCCAACTCCGATGATGGCGGCACGCCTTCGGCTCGCTCTAGTGCTTGTAGTCGTCCCTAGGTGGTGTACGGATCTGGATGTAATGTTTACTTCCGGTGTTCCTTGTACTACCTTGACAGTTGATGAATAGATGGTGAGTTTTCCTCGCAAAAAAGAGTTGAACTTTTGGTTTTGGGGCGGTAGCTTTGCTCTTTGCATTTGTATTTTTATTTGTTGGCGTGTGATCTTGATGCATGTCGGTTTTAGTGTTGGTGATGGGGTCGTGTGATGTTGATATGTGTCGTTTTTAGGGTTGGTGATGGGATCTCTGAAGCTAACGACCCATGAAGCCAAGCATCGTGACCATGACGCCCAAAGGACATGCCACTGAGAGAACCGGCGTGGCAAAGCACGCGACCGGTTTAGCAATATGAATGCTCAACTTTTTTTCTTGAGGGCAATGAATGCTCAACTTTTTTTTAAGGCAAATTTTTTTTTGAGCTGATTGAGGCAAATGAATGCTCAACTTACAATCACGCATAACCAGCCCATTGGGCCATACGCGTCATCGACACGGCCGTCAACCCCCGCGCGAGAGGGACGGCCGTCCTCTCTCGAACCCTCCGCGCCCGTCGGATACTTCGCGGGGATCGCGTGGCGGAGACGAGCACCACACGTACGCGTCCAACGGACGGAACCCGTCACGGCACGGGATTCCTTCTCCTTCTCCACCCGGGCCCGTCACCAGCGAGCACAAATAAATACCTACCCCCTCCCCTCCTTTCAATCCTCACCACAGCTCCCAGGAACGGAAACGGAACCAACAAATCCCCAGCCAATCTCGTCCCCGATCGACCCCAGGCTCGTCGAATCCTCCTCCCCCACCGCCTCAAGGTACGGCGCTTGCTTCCCCTCTCCCTGTATCGTCTAGATCTGCGTTGATTAGATGGTTGGAGGTGTAGTATTGTGCAATTTCGTCTGTTTCTTTTCCGATCTGATGCTGTGGGAACGACTCTTGTTGTCCGATCTATTCGCGCATGTTAGGTCTGCGAAGCTCTGGCGAATTCTTAGGGATTTTTGCGTGTAGATAGATTGAAGGGGCAGATCTGTCCGTGTTCTCGATCAATTAATTCCTTATAGTCTCATATGCATGATTTATCTACTAGTTCGTCCTTTCCTGCCTGATCTGTAGCCGCATAACTCTTCATGATTGAATTAAATGGTAGCTGCATAGTCTGCCTGATCTGTAGCTCGTGATCATATTCTTGTTCTACCGAGATAGTCCTAACCTAGGCTTAGGATTGTTAGTTGATTTTCCTCTGAATTTGCTTTTGATATAAGCATGTCCGACAGCTATGTGGAATCCTTGAGATAATTGATCTTTAGTTTTTTTTGGTGCATCTGCATGCACTTACCGTCTGTTAGGTTATCTTCAATGAAAAAAATATGCTGCTGTCGTTTGTTTATTATCTACCGTCTGTAGATTGATTTTTCTTGGAAAAAGCTAGGCTAAATTATGTCTGACAGCTACGTGGAATCATAATCTTTAGTTTTTTGTGGTCACGAGCATGCACCTACCGTACCTTAGTTTCTCAAGTGAAAAAAATCTGCTACTGTTGTTTGTTTAATCTCTACGGCGTGGTATAGAAGCTCATCTATGATTTAGTATTTGTCATATTAGTTTGCTTGGTCTGCTTTGTCATATTAATTTGCTTGGTCTGCTTCTTGAGCCTAACCATTCTGTTTTGGGATTCTTCTCTGCAGATGCAGATCTTTGTGAAGACCCTCACCGGCAAGACCATTACTCTTGAGGTTGAGAGCTCTGACACCATCGACAACGTCAAGGCCAAGATCCAGGACAAGGAGGGCATTCCTCCGGACCAGCAGCGCCTCATCTTTGCTGGCAAGCAGCTGGAGGATGGTCGCACCCTCGCTGACTACAACATCCAGAAGGAGTCCACCCTCCACCTTGTCCTGCGTCTGCGTGGTGGCATGCAGATCTTCGTGAAGACCCTCACCGGCAAGACCATCACTCTTGAGGTGGAGTCATCTGACACCATCGACAACGTCAAGGCCAAGATCCAGGACAAGGAGGGCATTCCCCCGGACCAGCAGCGCCATCTTTGCTGGCAAGCAGCTGGAGGATGGCCGCACCCTTGCGGATTACAACATCCAGAAGGAGTCCACCCTTCATCTTGTCCTGCGTCTCCGTGGTGGCATGCAAATCTTCGTGAAGACCCTGACGGGGAAGACCATCACTCTGGAGGTTGAGAGCTCTGACACCATCGACAATGTCAAGGCCAAGATCCAGGACAAGGAGGGCATCCCCCCGGACCAGCAGCGTCTGATCTTCGCAGGCAAGCAGCTGGAGGATGGCCGCACCCTTGCGGACTACAACATTCAGAAGGAGTCCACCCTCCACCTTGTGCTCCGCCTCCGTGGTGGTCAGTAATTGCCCTGCCGTTGGACCTGCTGGAAGCTTGGTTGTCCGTTGTGTCCGTTCATTTGAACTGTTCTCTCGTTCGCCTTAGTGTCCTATGTTGGTTTAATGAACTATATCGAGTCACTGTTATGTGTTTGGTTTATGAAGTTGCTGGTACAGCAGTTCCATTTAAGTAATGAATACGTGAATTTTCGGGTAAATCTTGTGCTTGAGTTTTGCTTGGCAATGATCTTACTATTCCTTCTCTGATTTCCTTGCGCTTGAATTGCTTGCTTGATCCTACTGGTTAGCTGTAAGATTTGGATGTTGCAATTTATCCGTCTGGAACCATTTTGTGGGATCCCTGCTGCGTTAATTGTGTGACCTTTTTTGTGTTAAAAATTCTCGTTCCAATCTTTTTGCAGCGTGGCTATCATTTCTTTTTAATATACCAAATACAACCGCAAATTGTAAGCTCGCTTCAATCGAATACAACTGGCAGACTTAGTTTAACTTTGCTAACGGATGAACAAGATATACAATATAAGGAAGACAAAATTTCACAAAATAATTCACTGTGCAAATAAAAGGGAATGATGAAGAACATGAGAAAAATAAGCAACATGAGAAAATAATCGCAACTGGAACCTAGAGTTCTGAAAATTGTATACTATGGAGTATCAGATAAAAATGTTTCATTCTGCACAGGGGTCCAAACCGTGCACTCTTTTAAGACCTGGGTAGCGAGAAAGAAGACTAATTGGAGATAATTGAGTTGAGCTTCAGGGAATAAGTATTTAGGGAGAACATGAGCTCTCTCAGTGCTTAGCCACTGTCGGCCGTCGGATCGATTTTTTGATGCGATTTTGACCGTCGGATCTCCCTCCCGGACGATCTGGGCCGCCGAATCAAAAACGGACACTGCTACAATGAATAGTTCCCTCTCGTTTGTACCACCGCGTGTTAATTCAGTGCCCCATGGAGGGCATTTTGGTCATTTCCCGTGCAGGTTTTTAAAGGGCAGCCGCTCTGTGTTGAACCCTAGCCGCCGCCTCCTCTCTCCTCCCGCGCGCGTCCTCTCCCCTCCCCTCCCACGCGCCTCCTCTCCTCCCGCGCACATCGCCGCCGCCGCCTCGAACCGCCCCGTCGGCGGCCAGATCCGCCACAACAGAGCCCCCCTCCCAACGACGACGAGCAGCAGCGGAGGGAGGACGAGGAGCACGACGGCGGCGGCGGCGTGGAGCAGCAGCAGGCCGACGAGCAGCAGCGGAAGGAGGACGAGGAGCATGACGGCGCTCGCCCCGACCCCCATCCTTGACCTCACGCCGCCTATCGTCTCCTCCCCGGCCCATCGTCGGTCGCCTCCCTCCTCCTCCTCCACATCAGGGTCGGGCAGGAGGATGAGCGCCCTCCCCCGCGTCCGCCTCAACGGGAGAAGGGCTGTTGCCGTCGCTGCCGACGAGGACATCTACTTCCTTGGCGCTTGCCACTGCCTGTTGCAAGCCTCTGATTTTTGTCTTTCTTTTCTTGCAGATTCGTCCATTGTCGCCGGTGCCTCCTTCTATCTGGCCTTCACGGATCAGTGGTTCAACCCTCCTCCTCCTCCTTATTTTCACTCCTCTATTCTAGGGTTGGATGTATACATGTACTCCTCTATTCTAGGGTTGGATGTATACATGTACGGCCATGTGCTTTTTGTACTCTTTTCTTTTTTGTCTTGATTCTGGTAAGGGCCAAAAGAATTTGTGCTTGTTTTTAGTGGGGTGTGGACATATGCCTTTTATTCTTGGCTGGACATTGGTAGGTCCTCTGGTGGTTTTGTTTCTTTTTGCATGCAGGAAGGCTAGGTTTTTGTAAAGGAGTTGTGGTTTTTTATTCGTTTACTACTCTAGCTAGGTTCCAAGGAAGGGGCTCTTTGGAGCTATCTTATTCTGTTAGTTTGCTGTCCAAGGGAGCATTAGATCTAGAAACATTTCTTTTTCTGAAGTCAAGGAGAGGTTCAGTCTTGAGGTCATATGATAATTAGGAGTACCCTAGAGGTGCTTTGGTGTGCCCCTTTTGATTGATATTGTTGGATGAGTAGTCATATGATAGTTAGGAGTACCACTGGAGATGCTTTGGTGCTTTGGTGTGCCCCTTTAGATTGTTGTTGTTGTTGGATAAGTAGGTGGATCTGGTGAGAGATGAAGGTGATTTTTTTGGATCTGATGCCTGGATGCGGTCATGTGCAGGTGCTGCTGTGTGAATGAGAGGAGAAGAGGGTAGATGAGAGGATTGCTACTGTCTCACCTGCCTCTCCGTCTTCTTCTACTACGTCCTAGGTAAGCCAACCGCTGCTTCCTCTCTGCCCTCTCCTTTACAGTATACATCGAGCCGTGCTATTTTTTTTCTATAGTAGGAAGTTTTGTTTGGGATGTGGTGATTGCTACACTTGGGTTACACGAATTTCTCAATATAGCCAATCTTTTCTAATTGGTATTAATTACGACACTCTCGAATTGGAGTCGGAGTTCATGCATTCGAGTAATTGCTTTATCTGCCTCCCGCTTTGTTTTTGCTATTATGTTCGTTGGCACTTTGACAGAATGTGATATTTGCTCTTCAAAAACACAGAACTGAAGTAGTACAAAGCTGTATTCTAAATGTAGACAGTATGCTGATATACCGTTTCCATCCACGGTGCTTCATGTAATATTGATTCTTGTGAACCCTATGTTGGCTTCCCATGTGGCTATTATATTTGTAGATAGATGGTAATCTGATCAAGAGTGATTCCTTTATGCAGGGAACTGGCAAAAGATTTTTGTGGTTTTTAATACTACTTCGGAATCATTATATGGTGCTTGTGGGTCCATGTACAAACCAGACATGGTATGTTTCCTTGCTCGAGAGATGTGTACTCGCTAATTTCTCTTATGTATTTCCTCATGAAAAATGCTATAGTAATTTCCCTGTCAGGTTTTGTACTGTAAATATAACAATTTTTTAATCATTTATTTGATAAAGGAACCTGAAGAACTATTTGAGACAATCTCACAAGCATTGTTGTCTTCTGTTGATCGTGATTGCCTGAGTGGTTGGGGAGGTTATGTTCTTATTGTGTAAGTTTCACACATCTCTCAACTCTTACCCCCTTGTTATATAATGCAACAAACCAAAGTGTGATGATCTCCCTGCCGACCGACTGACTGTTGATGCAATTTGTTAGTTATTTGGGCACTTTGTGTGTTCTGTAGTGTAGCAAATGGGTGAGTGCCGGTGGCAACGCGTTGCGAACATGTCAATGGCGGCTGTTGAAGCTTGACTTCAGCTACAAGTACAGGTGGCTGTCGGCACAGACATGTCGTCCCTGAGCTTTAGTTCCAGGCGAGATTCAGTTTTGCTCTATTATCCTTGCAGATTTGATTGTGAGAATTACAAGATTAGACTGGTTTGTGAAGGGATGGAGTTAATTATTTGCCTTCTGTGAATTAAGTTAATTTGACATGATAATATGTATCTGCTAGAAGGTCTATTAATCATAAAACAATAACAGTGATGGCACCAAGCATAGATCTTGACTCTATTAGTAAACATGTCAGGCAAGTTTCATGCCTAAATATGTATCTCCCAAGCCATTATGTTCCGGAAAATCTACATCTTGCATTGCTAAATGTTGTAGTAAATCAAAAGGTCACATGTGGCATAATTTGACATAGGCAATCATTTCTAGAGAACTTCCTTCTCAATGTTATACTGTTTCTTGTGTATCTTAAGCTAATGCCAGGCATAGTTGAAGTATGCGCCAAAAGTATATTTACTTTGTCTCTTCTGTTATGCTTGAACTCAGGCGCACAGAAGGAGCTCTTCTCCACGATGCCAGTGGCCAGCGCACAGGGTCTCTGTTCGACCGTATCCCCGGCAAGCAAGGTAGATCATGTACCGGTTGCTGCTCTGAATCTATCTTCGTACCGTGATCACGTAGAATACACAAAACTAGGGTTTCTATTTTATTTATGCTGAACAGAAGGTGGCTTGACACTTTATTTCTAGCTAGAGCACTCTTCTCTACAAAACATATTTGATCTGACTTTAAAACATGTCTACAATGCCACACTGTTATTAGCCATCATCTAAATGCTCCATCATAGCAGTGGAAAATATATTAGTCTGTCTGTTTGGTCGTCATACTTCAGATTACATTGGTTAGAGGATCCCATGTGTGTAGGTCTGGCTAGCACGAGTCTGGTGTCATCGGAAACTATTGTCGAGAGCCATATCCAACAAGTAGATAGCCTTGAGGTTGTCGGGTGGCACCAGCAGTCTCGCCGGCTCTGCTCTGTATATGGTTTCAATATGTGTTTTTTAGTCTTCATTGCTGATAATACCATTAGTTGTCGGTCTTTGGATTCATTGTCTGTCAACTAGGTTACGACTTTTAAGTGAACATTACTGTGGTTAAATATCAGTCCATGTAGGTAGTTGGAGTTGATAATTACTATGTAGATTGTTTGCTTTATCGGGCTGTTTGAATGCATTATTCATTTCATTCAGGAAGGTTGTCGAAACGTAATTGCAATTTGCTGCTTCCTTCCATTAGGCAGAACAGGATGTGACTAGGTACCACTAGCATCAGTCCCTCCTTGAAATATTGTAACATCCCAAATTTTTCAATTTGGAATGTTATACATAGATCATCATTGCATATCATGTTTTATTGCATTTTGACAAATCCTCGATAAATCCTAAGCAACTCAAGGACCCTCGGAGAGAGTTGGGGATTTTCTCGAATTTTCATATTTGATTTTCATCAAATAATAAGACGAGGATTTTGGTTTTAATTATTTTCTCTCCGGAAAAATATTTCATTTTAAAATAAACGAGAGGAGAAAATATGACTTCTCCAAAACAATTGAAATACTGGAGGAAAAGTGTTAAAATCATTATTTGGAATTTATTTGGATTTTATTTGCAATTTTTATTGCATTAAAAATATTGCATGTTTTCAAAATATTTATTTTGATTTAAAAAAAATGTCCACCCTGTTCTAGATTTTCTAACTAGACGGGGAAAATTTATTTCATATTTTTCCGATTTTTATTTATTTTTCTACAAATTATTTTCCGCGGAACTTATTTAAAATATATATATATATATATATATATATCCGAAGCCCAGCCGAGCGCCGGCCCACCCCGCGCCTCTCCTCTCCGCGCACGGGAAGCCGCCGCCGCCATGGCCGAGTCCGGCACCCGCACGGCACCCGCCGGCCGACCCCTTCCCCAAGCCACCTCGCGCCCCCCCTTTAAATACCCCCCCTCTCTCTTTCCTCTCACCGCCGCCGCCCCCCTCATCGCCGAGC
>NC_057799.1:522746256-522754407 GCF_018294505.1 Triticum aestivum | reverse complement strand
CACCCCCCCGAGCCCCGCCGCCCGAGCCGGAACCCCCGCCGGAGCCCTCGCCGGAGCCCCGACGAGGTACCGCCGCTGCCCCGTTTCGTCGTTGCCGGTTTTCGTTTAAAAAAAACCCTTCGTTTTAAAAAAAAACCCTAGATCGGTTTAATTATTTTACGAGCGTTCACCGAACCGTTCGTTTTAGCGAACGCGTTCGTCGGTTTTCTCTGATTAACGAACGTCCGTTATTTAACCGTTCGTCCGTTTTTCTTTTTTGTCGGATTTTCTCGTTATTTTCTCAGATTCGATTTCTGATCGAATCTTCGATTCTGTTTAACTTCTCGCTCGTTTATCGGAATCAGGCGATTAAAGCGCCTAGAGTTTCGTCTCGAAATTCTCTTTCCGTTTAACCTACTCAAACAAGTTTTTGCTACAGTAAAATTTGACCTAGATCCAGATTAGCAAACGAAGTTTCTTTCTTTCGCCGTTTGACTTTCGTTGCTTCTTTCGAGTTGATTCTTTTTGCAAACCGGAGTTCTTAAGTTGAACTTTCTGGTTGGATCTTTCATTCGCGTTTTACCTGTGCATTAGATGAGTACTGATTGTATGCTTGTTTGTTTGCGATAGAGTACCCGGAGTGTGCCGCTTGTTACTTCGACTCGCTAGGTTTTGCGGATCATCAGCAAGGCAAGTAACACTTTGATCATATACCTTCCATACCCAGTTTTATTGCATTAGATCTGTTTTCCTCAAACACTTGCATGATTAGGATCTAATTAAATTGTGGGAACTGGGAAGTAGTTGAGGTAGTACCTATTACCTGTTTTACTTTATCAAACCCTTGGGAGTTACTTCTACGTTGCTATTATATTGCCATGCTATGCTCGTAGACGTGGTTTGGGTTTGAGTGATATCCATGACAGATGTGAGATGTTTATTAATGGTTCAACTTAAGGTGGCAACTAAAACTCACATATGGGTGGATTGAGGCACCTGGAGAACCCAGTGTTGTCTGTATGTATAAGGTCCGCCACCCAGGCTCAAAGGGATCATAAGATTATTCATGCTAGAAACTTCCGTGTGCAGCCACAAGCTATTATGGGCTCTAGCATAGCTGAGTAGGTTACAGGATCTCTTGAAGAGGTGGACTAGCAGATGTAGGGGAAAGTAGGTGTACCGGTCCATCCAGAGTAAAGAGTGATTGTTTCTGAAAGACTGTGTCTCGGTCATCCGTTTCTCAAACATCATGCAGTGCGAGAATCAAACGGAGGCGATCGAGTCTTGTGGGGAAAAGTGCGCAAACCTCTGCAGAGTGTACAAACTAATCATGGTTAGCCGTGTCCCCGGTTATGGACAACTTGAGTATCTAGTACCTGGATTATCATTTGAATCTCATCACCGTGATACTTATAATTAATTTTGTTGGGTTAATGATGATACTTAATTGGGATTGAGTTGGAGGTACCTTCTCAATGTTTCAACCACCATGATAGTTAAATAAAATTTATTCCTTTTGAAGTAGGATAAAATTGGCTTTTCGCAAAAACTGTAACCATAGAGCTTTCCACCAGCCATATATGCATATAGTATAGCACTATTATTCTTCATTGCTCTCTATGTGTTACATTGCCAGCATATTCTATGTGCTGACCCGTTTTTGGGCTGCAACGTTTCATGTTGCAGACTTTTCAGACGACGAGTAAGGTGCCTTAGGTCGTGGTCTTATACTCAGTGATGCCGCTGGAGTGATGGACTCACTTATCTTCCAAGTCTTCCGCTGTTATCGTTGTTAGATGGCCTTAAGCCATGTTTATCATACTTAATCTCTTCGGAGATATTCGATGTAATAAGTGTGTGATTGCTACTCTGTTATAAATCCTCCATTTGTACTGTGCGTGTCAGCATTACTGATCCAGGGATGACACTGGTGCACAGCAGCACAGACCATTTGAGGTCTGGTCGCTACAAAGTTGGTATCAGAGCACACGCTGACTGTAGGACACGACCACTAAGCTTAAGCCCTAGAAAGCTTCTCTCTTCTCATTTCTGACCCCTCTCCACTTTCTACTCTTTTAGGAATGGCGAATGCAAGGAGCAAGTTCATGCAACCAGATGAAGACACGCCGTTTGGTCGACACTTGAAGGAAGTCACCAAGTACTTGAACATAGGAATACCAAGCATCACCGGAACCTACAACGCCACATTACCTGAAGAGGAGAGCTGGAAGATTCAAGTTATCATTCCAGGAAGGACGTTTGTGCCAATTACGGAACCCATGAGATTGGTTTTCGAAGCACCAACTTGGAGTTTAGGGAAGAGCATGGCCGCACACATCGCCATGGGACGCATTGGAGAAGTCTATCACCAGGAACTTAAGGATACAATTTACCAAATTTGTGGACGTCGAGACGCGCAATGGGAGATGATCAAGACCAAGAAGGATGGATCAATTACAGCTTTCATCCAGGAGCAGAACCAACATATTCGTCGCCAGGAGAACCAGATGTGCACGGACAAGGAAGAACTGAAGAAGGCATTAACAAAGATCAAGGAACTCCAAGAAGAACTCAAGGCTACACGCGAAGATTACTTGGAGGAAATCAACGCACTAGTAGGGAAGATTGACGACCTGGAGAATAAGATTGGAGCATTCGTGGGAAATCCAGTGCCAAAAGCAGAAGTCGACGAATGCACTTGTCCGGATAACTACATCATCATCGACGACACCGACTCGGAACCAAGTGAAGACGAATGGATTGATGAAGCTGGAGCAGACATCATGGAGTCTTCAACGGATCAGAATTTCTAGTAGACCACCATATCAGTAGTAGTTTTCCCCCATTTAATAGAATGGTTCAAGCACTTTGTAACGCTAGTTAGATCGATTGTTTTGCCTTGTTTGGATTGATTGAGTGATATTGATTGAATTTGTCTCATGAGCATATGGGTAGTGTTTTCTCTCTAGACCTCATTCTACTCTTAACTCTCATCTTTTCTAAACCTATCAGATATCTCCGAGACGCGACACCGGATTTGTTTTTCCGCCAGAGATCACCCAGTTGATTCAGCAACAGAATGCCCTGATGCAAGTGTTAGCTCAGAACCAAGGCAACAACAACAACAACCCACCGCCACCACCACCTGTTGATCACTTAGCCCGTTTCTTAAGGCTAAACCCGCCGGTGTTTTCCAGTAGCACCGAGCCGATTGTTGCAGATGATTGGCTCCGCAAAGATGGAAGGGAGTTGACCACTGCAGGATGCACAGATGCGGAAAGAGTGCGTTTTTCCGCACATCAGCTCGATGGACCCGCAGCATCATGGTGGGAGAATTATACAGCCACGCACCCTATTGACACTGTCACATGGGACCAGTTTCAGCAAGCTTTCCGTACAGCTCATGTTTCAGCAGGAGCTATGGCTATGAAGAAGCGTGAGTTTCGCAACCTACGCCAAGGAGGACGCACCGTAGGCCAGTATGTGGAGGATTTCAGTAAGTTAGCACGTTATGCACTAGATGACGTTGCTACAGATGCTGCCAAGCAGGAGAAGTTTTTGGAAGGATTGAATGATGAGCTGAGTATGCAGTTGATGGTAGCAACTTTCAACAACTACTAGGAACTGGTAGATAGAGCTCTCATGATTGAAGGGAAGCAACAACAGATTGAAAACCGTAAGAGGAAGTATGGACAAGGGAAGTACAATTCTGGAGCCCAGCAGAAGCCCCGTTTTACCCCGAAGCCGGGAGGACAGTTTCAACATACCCGTGGAGGAGGTAGTTCACACCACCATAATGGCTCCAAGAATGGTAATGGGAATGGAGGAAGCAACGGACAGAACCGCACCAACCCATCTACCCCAACCAAGAGAGATCTAAGTCACATTACTTGTTTCAAGTGCCAGAAGACGGGACATTATGCTACTGATTGTCCCGAAGCCCAAAATGGAAATGGCAATGGAAGCTCTGGGAAGAAGCCGAACCCGTTCAACAAAGGACAGGTGAACCACGTGAGCGTGGAGGAGGTTGAAGCTCAGCCTGATGCAGTAATAGGTAAGTTTTTGGTTAAGTCATTTACTGCAACCGTTCTTTTCGATACTGGTGCATCGCATTCATACATATCAAGGGGATTAGTAAACAAGTTTAAGATGTCCACCCAAGTTCTCAAAAGCCCTATGTTAGTAACCTCGCCAGGAGCAGAGTACATGGCCACCCAAGGATGTTTTCAGATACCGTTGGCCATTGGTAGGCATGTTTTCCCCTCAGACCTCATTGTTTTGGAATCGCAAGGTTTGGATGTGATTTTGGGAATGGATTGGCTATCGTTGTATGGAGGAAACATCGATTGTGCCAGCAAGACGATTTTGCTTACCACCCCGGAAGGAAAAAGGATCAAGTATGTATCCCGGCATATGCCGAAGAGGACTCAAGTAAATTCCTTATCAGGAGTTGTACAGGAGGAAGTACCAGTGGTGAAGGATTATCCGGATGTATTTCCAGAAGAGTTGCCAGGCATGCCACCAGATAGAGACATTGACTTTTTGATTGAACTTTTGCCAGGCACAGGGCCAATATCTAAGAGACCGTACAGGATGCCCGCAAAGGATTTGGAGGAAATTAAGAAGCAGATCAAGGAGTTACTGGAAAAGGCTATATTCGCCCAAGTTCGTCACCTTGGGGATCACCAGTACTTCTAGTGGAGAAGAAAGATGGATCGCTGAGGATGGTTGTTGATTACCGAGGATTGAATGAAGTGACCATCAAAAACAAGTACCCACTGCCGATGATCAATGATTTGTTTGACCGCTTGCAAGGAGCTAAAGTATTTTCCAAGATCGATTTACGATCAGGATACCATCAGTTAAAGATTCGAGATCAGGATATACCCAAGACGGCATTTACCACCAGATATGGATTGTATGAGTATACCGTTATGTCATTTGGACTGACTAACGCACCTGCCTATTTCATGAACCTGATGAACAAAGTGTTTATGGAGTTCTTGGATAAGTTCGTCGTGGTGTTCATTGATGATATTTTAATCTTTTCCAAGGATGAAGAAGAGCATGAGGAGCATTTACGATTGGTACTTGAGAAGCTCAGAGAACATCAGTTATATGCCAAGTTCAGCAAATGTGAGTTTTGGCTGAAGGAAGTTGGATTCCTTCGACATGTTATTTCTGGAGAAGGAATAGCAGTAGACCCTGCCAAGGTTGACACAGTGACAAGTTGGGAATCACCCGCGACAGTTGGAGAAATCCGGAGTTTTCTTGGACTTGCAGGATACTACCGGAGATTCATCGAGAATTTCTCAAGGATTGCTAAGCCCATGACTGAGCTATTGAAGAAGGACACCAAATTCAATTGGACTGAGGAATGTGAAGCTAGTTTCCAAGAGTTGAAGAAACGATTGGTTACATCACCAGTGTTGATTCTTCCAGATCAACGCAAGGACTATGAAGTTTATTGCGACGCTTCTCGTCGAGGACTTGGAGCAGTGCTTATGCAGGAAGGAAGAGTTGTGTCGTATGCTTCACGACAACTTAAACCCCATGAGAAGAATTATGCTACGCATGATTTGGAATTAGCAGCCGTGGTGCATGCATTGAAAACATGGAGACATTTTCTCATCGGAAACCATTGTGAGGTGTACACGGATCACAAGAGTTTGAAGTACATTTTCACGCAGAAGGAGTTAAATCTCAGACAGAGAAGATGGTTGGAGCTCATTAAAGATTATGATATGAGATTGCATTATCACCCCTGAAAGGCTAACGTAGTAGCAGACGCGTTGAGCCGCAAGAGTCATGTCAACACCCTCATGACAGGAGAGTTACCTCAGGAGTTAGCCGAGGACCTTCGCGAGCTATGTTTGGAGATAGTCCCAAGAGGCTATTTAGCGACATTGGAGATTCAGTCTACCTTGATGGAAAGAATCAGAGAAGCTCAGAAGTCAGACAAGGAGATTGAAGAGATAAAGGAGAAGATGAGCAAAGGAAAAGCCAAGGGATTTCGTGAGGATGAGCACGATACCTTATGGTTCGAGGACCGTGTATATGTGCCAAATGATCCGGAGATCAGGAAGTTGATTTTGCAAGAAGCCCATGATTCACCGTACTCGATTCACCCAGGGAATACCAAGATGTATTTGGATTTGAAGAATACTTTCTGGTGGACCGGAATGAAGAAGGATATTGCGGAGTATGTAGCAGTTTGTGATGTATGTCAAAGAGTGAAGGCAGAGCATCAGAAGCCAGCGGGATTGCTACAGCCATTGCCGATACCCGAATGGAAGTGGGATAAAATAGGCATGGATTTTATCACAGGATTACCCAGGACTCGTTCAGGCTATGACTCGATATGGGTTGTAGTCGACCGATTGACGAAAGTGGCTCATTTCATTCCAGTGAAGACCACTTACACCAGTGCTAAGTTGGCAAAGATATACATGACCAGGATAGTATGTTTGCATGGAGTTCCGAGGACCATTGTATCAGACAGAGGAACCCAATTTACCTCGAAGTTTTGGAAGCAGTTACATGAAACATTGGGAACCAGGCTGGAATTTAGTACAACTTTTCACCCGCAGACAGATGGACAGACCGAGAGAGTCAACCAGATTTTGGAGGACATGTTGAGAGCATGTGCACTAGATTATGGATCTAGTTGGGACGACAATTTGCCATATGCGGAGTTTTCTTATAACAACAGTTACCAAACCAGTTTGAAGATGGCCCCTTTCGAAGCCTTGTACGGAAGGAGGTGTAGAACACCGTTGTTGTGGGACGAAGTTGGAGACCGTCAGTTGTTTGGACCAGATTTGATTAAGGAGTCTGAACAGAAAGTGAGGATGATTCACGATAGGCTCAAGGTAGCCCAGTCCAGGCAGAAGAGTTATGCTGATTCTAAACGAAAGGAGACAGTTCACGAAGTCGGAGACAGAGTGTATCTTCGAGTATCACCCCTTCGAGGAGTGAAGCGCTTTGGAGTTAAGGGAAAGTTAGCGCCCCGTTTTATCGGACCATACAGAGTGTTGGAACGTATGGGAGAAGTTGCCTACAAGTTGGAATTGCCCGAAAAATTGTCTGGAGTACATGATGTATTTCACGTTTCGCAGTTGAAGAAGTGCCACGCAGAGATGGCTGAGATACCACTAAGAGATACTGTGCCACTGGAAGCGATACAGTTGGAAAGTGATTTGACTTATGAGGAGAAACCAGTTAAGATTCTCGAGTATGCCAGCCGAGTTATCCGCAGCAAGGTTATCAAGTTTTGCAAAGTTCAGTGGAGCCACCACACAGAAGATGAAGCCACCTGGGAGCGAGAGGAAGATCTACGGAAAGACCACTCCCACCTGTTTTCTAGCCAACCCGAATCTCGAGGGCGAGATTCATCTTAAGGGGGGTAGGTTTGTAACATCCCAAATTTTTCAATTTGGAATGTTATACATAGATCATCATTGCATATCATGTTTTATTGCATTTTGACAAATCCTCGATAAATCCTAAGCAACTCAAGGACCCTCGGAGAGAGTTGGGGATTTTCTCGAATTTTCATATTTGATTTTCATCAAATAATAAGACGAGGATTTTGGTTTTAATTATTTTCTCTCCGGAAAAATATTTCATTTTAAAATAAACGAGAGGAGAAAATATGACTTCTCCAAAACAATTGAAATACTGGAGGAAAAGTGTTAAAATCATTATTTGGAATTTATTTGGATTTTATTTGCAATTTTCATTGCATTAAAAATATTGCATGTTTTCCAAATATTTATTTTGATTTAAAAAAATGTTCACCCTGTTCTAGATTTTCTAACTAGACGGGGAAAATTTATTTCATATTTTTCTGATTTTTATTTATTTTTCTATGAATTATTTTCCGCGGAACTTTTATATATATATATATATATACGCGCGACGCAAGCTGGGCCGAAGCCCAGCCGAGCGCCGGCCCACCCCGCGCCTCTCCTCTCCGCGCATGGGAAGCCGCCGCCGCCATGGCCGAGTCCGGCACCCGCACGGCACCCGCCGGCCGACCCCTTCCCCAAGCCACCTCGCGCCCCCCCTTTAAATACCCCCCCTCTCTCTTTCCTCTCACCGCCGCCGCCGTCCTCATCGCCGAGCGCCGCCGCCGCCCGCACAAGCCGCCGCCGGGAGCCGCCGCCCCTC
>NC_057799.1:522737258-522745060 GCF_018294505.1 Triticum aestivum | reverse complement strand
GCCCCGCACCCCGCCGCCCGAGCCGGAACCCCCGCCGGAGCCCTCGCCGGAGCCCCGACGAGGTACCGCCGCTGCCCCGTTTCGTCGTTGCCGGTTTCCGTTTAAAAAAAACCCTTCGTTTTAAAAAAAAACCCTAGATCGGTTTTATTATTTTACGAGCGTTCACCGAACCGTTCGTTTTAGCGAACGCGTTCGTCGGTTTTCTCTGATTAACGAACGTCCGTTATTTAACCGTTCGTCCATTTTTCTTTTTCGTCGGATTTTCTCGTTATTTTCTCAGATTCGATTTCTGATCGAATCTTCGATTCTGTTTAACTTCTCGCTCGTTTATCGAAATCAGGCGATTCAAGCGCCTAGAGTTTCGTCTCGAAATTCTCTTTCCGTTTAACCTCCTCAAACAAGTTTTCGCTACAGTAAAATTTGACCTAGATCCAGATTAGCAAACGAAGTTTCTTTCTTTCGCCGTTTGACTTTCGTTGCTTCTTTCGAGTTGATTCTTTTTGCAAACCGGAGTTCTTAAGTTGAACTTTCTGGTTGGATCTTTCATTCGAGTTTTACCTGTGCATTAGATGAGTACTGATTGTATGCTTGTTTGTTTGCGATAGAGTACCCGGAGTGTGCCGCTTGTTACTTCGATTCGCTAGGTTTTGCGGATCATCAGCAAGGCAAGTAACACTTTGATCATATACCTTCCATACCCAGTTTTATTGCATTAGATCTGTTTTCCTCAAACACTTGCATGATTAGGATCTAATTAAATTGTGGGAACTGGGAAGTAGTTGAGGTAGTACCTATTACCTGTTTTACTTTATCAAACCCTTGGGAGTTACTTCTACGTTGCTATTATATTGCCATGCTATGCTCGTAGACGTGGTTTGGGTTTGAGTGATATCCATGACAGATGTGAGATGTTTATTAATGGTTCAACTTAAGGTGGCAACTAAAACTCACATATGGGTGGATTGAGGCACCTGGAGAACCCAGTGTTGTCTGTATGTATAAGGTCCGCCACCCAGGCTCAAAGGGATCATAAGATTATTCATGCTAGAAACTTCCGTGTGCAGCCACAAGCTATTATGGGCTCTAGCATAGCTGAGTAGGTTACAGGATCTCTTGAAGAGGTGGACTAGCAGATGTAGGGGAAAGTAGGTGTACCGGTCCATCCAGAGTAAAGAGTGATTGTTTCTGAAAGACTGTGTCTCGGTCATCCGTTTCTCAAACATCATGCAGTGCGAGAATCAAACGGAGGCGATCGAGTCTTGTGGGGAAAAGTGCGCAAACCTCTGCAGAGTGTACAAACTAATCATGGTTAGCCGTGTCCCCGGTTATGGACAACTTGAGTATCTAGTACCTGGATTATCATTTGAATCTCATCACCGTGATACTTATAATTAATTTTGTTGGGTTAATGATGATACTTAATTGGGATTGAGTTGGAGGTACCTTCTCAATGTTTCAACCACCATGATAGTTAAATAAAATTTATTCCTTTTGAAGTAGGATAAAATTGGCTTTTCGCAAAAACTGTAACCATAGAGCTTTCCACCAGCCATATATGCATATAGTATAGCACTATTATTCTTCATTGCTCTCTATGTGTTACATTGCCAGCATATTCTATGTGCTGACCCGTTTTTGGGCTGCAACGTTTCATGTTGCAGACTTTTCAGACGACGAGTAAGGTGCCTTAGGTCGTGGTCTTATACTCAGTGATGCCGCTGGAGTGATGGACTCACTTATCTTCCAAGTCTTCCGCTGTTATCGTTGTTAGATGGCCTTAAGCCATGTTTATCATACTTAATCTCTTCGGAGATATTCGATGTAATAAGTGTGTGATTGCTACTCTGTTATAAATCCTCCATTTGTACTGTGCGTGTCAGCATTACTGATCCAGGGATGACACTGGTGCACAGCAGCACAGACCATTTGAGGTCTGGTCGCTACAAAGTTGGTATCAGAGCACACGCTGACTGTAGGACACGACCACTAAGCTTAAGCCCTAGAAAGCTTCTCTCTTCTCATTTCTGACCCCTCTCCACTTTCTACTCTTTTAGGAATGGCGAATGCAAGGAGCAAGTTCATGCAACCAGATGAAGACACGCCGTTTGGTCGACACTTGAAGGAAGTCACCAAGTACTTGAACATAGGAATACCAAGCATCACCGGAACCTACAACGCCACATTACCTGAAGAGGAGAGCTGGAAGATTCAAGTTATCATTCCAGGAAGGACGTTTGTGCCAATTACGGAACCCATGAGATTGGTTTTCGAAGCACCAACTTGGAGTTTAGGGAAGAGCATGGCCGCACACATCGCCATGGGACGCATTGGAGAAGTCTATCACCAGGAACTTAAGGATACAATTTACCAAATTTGTGGACGTCGAGACGCGCAATGGGAGATGATCAAGACCAAGAAGGATGGATCAATTACAACTTTCATCCAGGAGCAGAACCAACATATTCGTCGCCAGGAGAACCAGATGTGCACGGACAAGGAAGAACTGAAGAAGGCATTAACAAAGATCAAGGAACTCCAAGAAGAACTCAAGGCTACACGCGAAGATTACTTGGAGGAAATCAACGCACTAGTAGGGAAGATTGACGACCTGGAGAATAAGATTGGAGCATTCGTGGGAAATCCAGTGCCAAAAGCAGAAGTCGACGAATGCACTTGTCCGGATAACTACATCATCATCGACGACACCGACTCGGAACCAAGTGAAGACGAATGGATTGATGAAGCTGGAGCAGACATCATGGAGTCTTCAACGGATCAGAATTTCTAGTAGACCACCATATCAGTAGTAGTTTTCCCCCATTTAATAGAATAGTTCAAGCACTTTGTAACGCTAGTTAGATCGATTGTTTTGCCTTGTTTGGATTGATTGAGTGATATTGATTGAATTTGTCTCATGAGCATATGGGTAGTGTTTTCTCTCTAGACCTCATTCTATTCTTAACTCTCATCTTTCCTAAACCTATCAGATGCCTCCGAGACGCGACACCGGATTTGTTTTTCCGCCAGAGATCACCCAGTTGATTCAGCAACAGAATGCCCTGATGCAAGTGTTAGTTCAGAACCAAGGCAACAACAACAACCCACCGCCACCACCACCTGTTGATCACTTAGCCCGTTTCTTAAGGCTAAACCCGCCGGTGTTTTCCAGTAGCACCGAGCCGATTGTTGCAGATGATTGGCTCCGCAAAGATGGAAGGGAGTTGATCACTGCAGGATGCACAGATGCGGAAAGAGTGCGTTTTGCCGCACATCAGCTCGATGGACCCGCAGCATCATGGTGGGAGAATTATACAGCCACGCACCCTATTGACACTGTCACATGGGACCAGTTTCAGCAAGCTTTCCGTACAGCTCATGTTTCAGCAGGAGCTATGGCTATGAAGAAGCGTGAGTTTCGCAACCTACGCCAAGGAGGACGCACCATAGGCCAGTATGTGGAGGATTTCAGTAAGTTAGCACGTTATGCACCAGATGACGTTGCTACAGATGCTGCCAAGCAGGAGAAGTTTTTGGAAGGATTGAATGATGAGCTGAGTATGCAGTTGATGGTAGCAACTTTCAACAACTACCAGGAACTGGTAGATAGAGCTCTCATGATTGAAGGGAAGCAACAGCAGATTGAAAACGGTAAGAGGAAGTATGGACAAGGGAAGTACAATTCTGGAGCCCAGCAGAAGCCCCGTTTTACCCCGAAGCCGGGAGGACAGTTTCAACATACCCTTGGAGGAGGTAGTTCGCACCACCATAATGGCTCCAAGAATGGTAATGGGAATGGAGGAAGCAACGGACAGAACCGCACCAACCCATCTACCCCAACCAAGAGAGATCTAAGTCACATTACTTGTTTCAAGTGCCAGAAGACGGGACATTATGCTACTGATTGTCCCGAAGCCCAAAATGGAAATGGCAATGGAAGCTCTGGGAAGAAGCCGAACCCGTTCAACAAAGGACAGGTGAACCACGTGAGCGTGGAGGAGGTTGAAGCTCAGCCTGATGCAGTAATAGGTAAGTTTTTGGTTAAGTCATTTACTGCAACCGTTCTTTTCGATACTGGTGCATCGCATTCATACATATCAAGGGGATTAGTAAACAAGTTTAAGATGTCCACCCAAGTTCTCAAAAGCCCTATGTTAGTAACCTCGCCAGGAGCATAGTACATGGCCACCCAAGGATGTTTTCAGATACCGTTGGCCATTGGTAGGCATGTTTTCCCCTCAGACCTCATTGTTTTGGAATCGCAAGGTTTGGATGTGATTTTGGGAATGGATTGGCTATCGTTGTATGGAGGAAACATCGATTGTGCCAGCAAGACGATTTTGCTTACCACCCCGGAAGGAAAAAGGATCAAGTATGTATCCCGGCATATGCCGAAGAGGACTCAAGTAAATTCCTTACCAGGAGTTGTACAGGAGGAAGTACCAGTGGTGAAGGATTATCCGGATGTATTTCCAGAAGAGTTGCCAGGCATGCCACCAGATAGAGACATTGAGTTTTTGATTGAACTTTTGCCAGGCACAGGGCCAATATCTAAGAGACCGTACAGGATGCCCGCAAAGGATTTGGAGGAAATTAAGAAGCAGATCAAGGAGTTACTGGATAAAGGCTATATTCGCCCAAGTTCGTCACCTTGGGGATCACCAGTACTTCTAGTGGAGAAGAAAGATGGATCGCTGAGGATGGTTGTTGATTACCGAGGATTGAATGAAGTGACCATCAAAAACAAGTACCCACTGCCGATGATCAATGATTTGTTTGACCGCTTGCAAGGAGCTAAAGTATTTTCCAAGATCGATTTACGATCAGGATACCATCAGTTAAAGATTCGAGATCAGGATATACCCAAGACGGCATTTACCACCAGATATGGATTGTATGAGTATACCGTTATGTCATTTGGACTGACTAACGCACCTGCCTATTTCATGAACCTGATGAACAAAGTGTTTATGGAGTTCTTGGATAAGTTCGTCGTGGTGTTCATTGATGATATTTTAATCTTTTCCAAGGATGAAGAAGAGCATGAGGAGCATTTATGATTGGTACTTGAGAAGCTCAGAGAACATCAGTTATATGCCAAGTTCAGCAAATGTGAGTTTTGGCTGAAGGAAGTTGGATTCCTTCGACATGTTATTTCTGGAGAAGGAATAGCAGTAGACCCTGCCAAGGTTGACACAGTGACAAGTTGGGAATCACCCGCGACAGTTGGAGAAATCCGGAGTTTTCTTGGACTTGCAGGATACTACCGGAGATTCATCGAGAATTTCTCAAGGATTGCTAAGCCCATGACTGAGCTATTGAAGAAGGACACCAAATTCAATTGGACTGAGGAATGTGAAGCTAGTTTCCAAGAGTTGAAGAAACGATTGGTTACATCACCAGTGTTGATTCTTCCAGATCAACGCAAGGACTATGAAGTTTATTGCGACGCTTCTCGTCGAGGACTTGGAGCAGTGCTTATGCAGGAAGGAAGAGTTGTGTCGTATGCTTCACGACAACTTAAACCCCATGAGAAGAATTATGCTACGCATGATTTGGAATTAGCAGCCGTGGTGCATGCATTGAAAACATGGAGACATTTTCTCATCGGAAACCATTGTGAGGTGTACACGGATCACAAGAGTTTGAAGTACATTTTCACGCAGAAGGAGTTAAATCTCAGACAGAGAAGATGGTTGGAGCTCATTAAAGATTATGATATGAGATTGCATTATCACCCCTGAAAGGCTAATGTAGTAGCAGACGCGTTGAGCCGCAAGAGTCATGTCAACACCCTCATGACAGGAGAGTTACCTCAGGAGTTAGCCGAGGACCTTCGCGAGCTATGTTTGGAGATAGTCCCAAGAGGCTATTTAGCGACATTGGAGATTCAGTCTACCTTGATGGAAAGAATCAGAGAAGCTCAGAAGTCAGACAAGGAGATTGAAGAGATAAAGGAGAAGATGAGCAAAGGAAAAGCCAAGGGATTTCGTGAGGATGAGCACGATACCTTATGGTTCGAGGACCGTGTATATGTGCCAAATGATCCGGAGATCAGGAAGTTGATTTTGCAAGAAGCCCATGATTCACCGTACTCGATTCACCCAGGGAATACCAAGATGTATTTGGATTTGAAGAATACTTTCTGGTGGACCGGAATGAAGAAGGATATTGCGGAGTATGTAGCAGTTTGTGATGTATGTCAGAGAGTGAAGGCAGAGCATCAGAAGCCAGCAGGATTGCTACAGCCATTGCCGATACCCGAATGGAAGTGGGATAAAATAGGCATGGATTTTATCACAGGATTACCCAGGACTCGTTCAGGCTATGACTCGATATGGGTTGTAGTCGACCGATTGACGAAAGTGGCTCATTTCATTCCAGTGAAGACCACTTACACCAGTGCTAAGTTGGCAAAGATATACATGACCAGGATAGTATGTTTGCATGGAGTTCCGAGGACCATTGTATCAGACAGAGGAACCCAATTTACCTCGAAGTTTTGGAAGCAGTTACATGAAACATTGGGAACCAGGCTGGAATTTAGTACAACTTTTCACCCGCAGACAGATGGACAGACCGAGAGAGTCAACCAGATTTTGGAGGACATGTTGAGAGCATGTGCACTAGATTATGGATCTAGTTGGGACGACAATTTGCCATATGCAGAGTTTTCTTATAACAACAGTTACCAAACCAGTTTGAAGATGGCCCCTTTCGAAGCCTTGTACGGAAGGAGGTGTAGAACATCGTTGTTGTGGGACGAAGTTGGAGACCGTTAGTTGTTTGGACCAGATTTGATTAAGGAGTCTGAACAGAAAGTGAGGATGATTCACGATAGGCTCAAGGTAGCCCAGTCCAGGCAGAAGAGTTATGCTGATTCTAAACGAAAGGAGACAGTTCACGAAGTCGGAGACAGAGTGTATCTTCGAGTATCACCCCTTCGAGGAGTGAAGCGCTTTGGAGTTAAGGGAAAGTTAGCGCCCTATTTTATCGGACCATACAGAGTGTTGGAACGTATGGGAGAAGTTGCCTACAAGTTGGAATTGCCCGAAGGATTGTCTGGAGTACATGATGTATTTCACGTTTCGCAGTTGAAGAAGTGCCACGCAGAGATGGCTGAGATACCACTAAGAGATACTGTGCCACTGGAAGCGATACAGTTGGAAAGTGATTTGACTTATGAGGAGAAACCAGTTAAGATTCTCGAGTATGCCAGCCGAGTTACCCGCAGCAAGGTTATCAAGTTTTGCAAAGTTCAGTGGAGCCACCACACAGAAGATGAAGCCACCTGGGAGCGAGAGGAAGATCTACGGAAAGACCACTCCCACCTGTTTTCTAGCCAACCCGAATCTCGAGGGCGAGATTCATCTTAAGGGGGGTAGGTTTGTAACATCCCAAATTTTTCAATTTAGAATGTTATACATAGATCATCATTGCATATCATGTTTTATTGCATTTTGACAAATCCTCGATAAATCCTAAGCAACTCAAGGACCCTCGGAGAGAGTTGGGGATTTTCTCGAATTTTCATATTTGATTTTCATCAAATAATAAGACGAGGATTTTGGTTTTAATTATTTTCTCTCCGGAAAAATATTTCATTTTAAAATAAACGAGAGGAGAAAATATGACTTCTCCAAAACAATTGAAATACTGGAGGAAAAGTGTTAAAATCATTATTTGGAATTTATTTGGATTTTATTTGCAATTTTTATTGCATTAAAAATATTGCATGTTTTCCAAATATTTATTTTGATTTAAAAAATGTTCACCCTGTTCTAGATTTTCTAACTAGACGGGGA
>NC_057799.1:522724270-522736092 GCF_018294505.1 Triticum aestivum | reverse complement strand
GCCTCGCCCGCACCCCCCCGAGCCCCGCACCCCGCCGCCCGAGCCGGAACCCCCGCCGGAGCCCTCGCCGGAGCCCCGACGAGGTACCGCCGCTGCCCCGTTTCGTCGTTGCCGGTTTTCGTTTAAAAAAACCCTTCGTTTTTAAAAAAACCCTAGATCGGTTTTATTATTTTACGAGCGTTCACCGAACCGTTCGTTTTAGCGAACGCGTTCGTCGGTTTTCTCTGATTAACGAACGTCCGTTATTTAACCGTTCGTCCATTTTTCTTTTTCGTCGGATTTTCTCGTTATTTTCTCAGATTCGATTTCTGATCGAATCTTCGATTCTGTTTAACTTCTCGCTCGTTTATCGGAATCAGGCGATTCAAGCGCCTAGAGTTTCGTCTCGAAATTCTCTTTCCGTTTAACCTACTCAAACAAGTTTTTGCTACAGTAAAATTTGACCTAGATCCAGATTAGCAAACGAAGTTTCTTTCTTTCGCCGTTTGACTTTCGTTGCTTCTTTCGAGTTGATTCTTTTTGCAAACCGGAGTTCTTAAGTTGAACTTTCTGGTTGGATCTTTCATTCGAGTTTTACTTGTGCATTAGATGAGTACTGATTGTATGCTTGTTTGTTTGCGATAGAGTACCCGGAGTGTGCCGCTTGTTACTTCGACTCGCTAGGTTTTGCGGATCATCAGCAAGGCAAGTAACACTTTGATCATATACCTTCCATACCCAGTTTTATTGCATTAGATCTGTTTTCCTCAAACACTTGCATGATTAGGATCTAATTAAATTGTGGGAACTGGGAAGTAGTTGAGGTAGTACCTATTACCTGTTTTACTTTATCAAACCCTTGGGAGTTACTTCTACGTTGCTATTATATTGCCATGCTATGCTCGTAGACGTGGTTTGGTTTTGAGTGATATCCATGACAGATGTGAGATGTTTATTAATGGTTCAACTTAAGGTGGCAACTAAAACTCACATCTGGGTGGATTGAGGCACCTGGAGAACCCAGTGTTGTCTGTATGTATAAGGTCCGCCACCCAGGCTCAAAGGGATCATAAGATTATTCATGCTAGAAACTTCCGTGTGCAGCCACAAGCTATTATGGGCTCTAGCATAGCTGAGTAGGTTACATGATCTCTTGAAGAGGTGGACTAGCAGATGTAGGGGAAAGTAGGTGTACCGGTCCATCCAGAGTAAAGAGTGATTGTTTCTGAAAGACTGTGTCTCGGTCATCCGTTTCTCAAACATCATGCAGTGCGAGAATCAAACGGAGGCGATCGAGTCTTGTGGGGAAAAGTGCGCAAACCTCTGCAGAGTGTACAAACTAATCATGGTTAGCCGTGTCCCCGGTTATGGACAACTTGAGTATCTAGTACCTGGATTATCATTTGAATCTCATCACCGTGATACTTATAATTAATTTTGTTGGGTTAATGATGATACTTAATTGGGATTGAGTTGGAGGTACCTTCTCAATGTTTCAACCACCATGATAGTTAAATAAAATTTATTCCTTTTGAAGTAGGATAAAATTGGCTTTTCGCAAAAACTGTAACCATAGAGCTTTCCACCAGCCATATATGCATATAGTATAGCACTATTATTCTTCATTGCTCTCTATGTGTTACATTGCCAGCATATTCTATGTGCTGACCCGTTTTTGGGCTGCAACGTTTCATGTTGCAGACTTTTCAGACGACGAGTAAGGTGCCTTAGGTCGTGGTCTTATACTCAGTGATGCCGCTGGAGTGATGGACTCACTTATCTTCCAAGTCTTCCGCTGTTATCGTTGTTAGATGGCCTTAAGCCATGTTTATCATACTTAATCTCTTCGGAGATATTCGATGTAATAAGTGTGTGATTGCTACTCTGTTATAAATCCTCCATTTGTACTGTGCGTGTCAGCATTACTGATCCAGGGATGACACTGGTGCACAGCAGCACAGACCATTTGAGGTCTGGTCGCTACAAATATATTTTTGTGGAGTTCTATGCACCCTATTGAAGTAACTGCTATGACGATAATTCCCTAATTGTGAATGTGGTACTTAATCTTTATGCAAAGGTAGAAAAGTGATAATATTATAATAGTTTATTGCAAGTAAATTTTGCATACCATTGTTCTTGAAACAAGATTGCTAATATTAAGCCGGGTGTCACTGTATTTATGTTTCTTCCTATTGATAAATAGCATATCAGCCACTTTTCATTAACCCTGCTTTCTCACTTGAGGAATAGCTTATAAGAGCCATCAATTTGCTAAACTCCAATCCTTTATTACATGCATGTTATGCCACTTTGCGGGCCTTTATCAGGAAAACTTGGAAGTAGATCATGATGAGTGTCATCTGAGACTCGGGCTCAGTGAGAACATGATGAGTGTCATCGTTCTCTCTGACACTGATGTTCAAGACGACAGGAGCTGTCCACCACATATGCAGATTACTGGTGCTCACTCCTCCAACAACAATATCTACCGTGTATGAACATTGCATCCTTTAATTTACCCTGTATATGAACATTTCATCCTTCAAATGTGTTGTACTATCATTCTGGTGGCTATGGAGATGTATTGTTCTATAGTTTTGGTATCCATCGATGATGTCTTGCTCTGATTACGTGTGAATGTTTCTTCTTTTATTTTGTTATCCTGATTGAATGCACACGCTAAGCCTGGCTTTCTACGATCTTCACCATTATTTGCTTGGGCACAT
This sequence comes from Triticum aestivum, assembly GCF_018294505.1. NCBI lineage: Eukaryota > Viridiplantae > Streptophyta > Magnoliopsida > Poales > Poaceae > Triticum > Triticum aestivum. Next base: position 522,733,384 of record NC_057799.1, on the reverse strand, counting down.
CGTTGGAACCGGCACCCTCGCGCCAAGGCGTGCTACGGATTAGAGCTTAGTCTTAGATATTTTGTTTGTAATTTAAATTTTCTCGGGTGATTACTCCACCATTACAATGCTGTTTATAGCGGCAAAATGATTTTATATATGACCGATTGATACAAATGCTGGACATTATGTCGAACCTTTTCTCTTGCTATGTGCTTGCATGTAGCTTTTTGTTTTAGTTAAACAATTATGCTTTCTTGTGGGGACGTGAGTATTTGGTTTGCTATATTTAGGACCAGATCACAATACAACTATGATACAAGATCCCATGGTCATCTATTAGCTGGTAGCAACGTCATGTTCTTTTGAGGCTGACACTTCTTCCTTAGCCTTTATTTTTTTAAATGGTTTCAACAGCCATACAATTAGGCTGTCGGCTAGAGAAAAGACTGGAAAATGGCCCCCATTAGACGTACTATCATTCCTCAAATGACCATATGCTCTTCTTCTTTTTACTTTTGAGTCTTTTAACAATCGATCCCTTTCTTTAGTAATCTATTGTATTAGTTACTAGACATACACTTTTTAAACCTTATTGGGTTTGAAATTGGTATTCCATTATGTTTTGCCACTTCTGCAAGCAAGAGTGCTTAAAATAAATGTCATGATGTAACTTCATATGATTTCCAGTTAACAAATTCCTGCTGTTTTGGCACTCCAAATAGATACAAGGAAGTCTACATGCTATTCTAAGATTCAGATATCAGGCACATACATAATGTATCATCTCTCACGACTCCTATGGTTTGTATCGTGGAAGCAATTCGGGTGTTGGTCTAAGGTTGCCAAGGGGTATTGCTGATAGTTGTAGTCTGGTGATTGTTGTTATCTTATAGAAGTGCTTTTGCTTCGCTTCAGGGTACAGGATGTGGTCATTTTGTTTTGACTGCTTTCTTATATGCAGACAAGATAGCAGTACTATAATGGGGTTTCAGTTATGTATTTTCTTTTGCTCGTACTTAAACTGTGCTAGAATGGAGTAAGCATCCTTATTGGTTGGCATCCCTTGTTGGTTGGCATCGTTATTGGTTGGCCTATGCTCTTATGCCAGGCGCTCACAGCTGAGTCGTATGTGTATTGCAGGGTCTTCTATTTGGAGCACTGGACCAAGAGCACATGGAGGGAGCTCTTCTCCACCGTGCCGGCGACAGGAACAAGGAAAATCCAGTCCATGGTGCCACCAATGAACAAGGTAAACACGAGCTATCGGCAGCTTATAGATTCCAAATTTTGTAGTGTTGATCTAGGGTTTATGTGAGTGAATCTTACTGTTCTTTGGTCTGTATATAAAAATACTAATCGGTTGACAGTAGTTGCTATAGTTTTATTGTTGTGAAAGTCTCATGGTCCAGTAGAACGCCCTTTTCGGAGAGAATACTCTAGACCTATTGACTCTGATTTAGTTTTGGTATTGATTTTTATTTGGTATGACTAGATAAAGACAATGAGATCATTTATGTTTTGGTACTTGTTGAGATAGTTAAGTTTGTTTATCTATGAAAAGAAAATACACTTGCAGTTCTGTATGTGTGACTTGGTGTATGCGTCAACTGCAGTTTAGAATGCCAATAAGTTTGCAGTGGTATACATGCGTACTACCTCGGGGATGCCAATAAGATTATACTGCTGATCAGTTTGTGTTGTGCTTCTTAGTATCTTGCCAATTCTAATTTGCCTGCTCGAGCATGTTCTTTTTCCTTGCTACCATGTCAAGAATCCAAAGAATGCCAATGTGTTCTTATTTAGTTCCATTATAATTTGTTTTATGTTTCCAAAAGTGGTGTTTCTGAAGAAAAGAAAATGCATTGTGTCTTTTGTGCAGGTTGGTTTGCACAAGGTGCTGCAGTTTTCAAGATATATCATGTGCTCAAATGTTTGAAGGCTTATGTTGTGTACCGAAAGAATCCTCAAAAAATTAGAAGGTGAGTTCTATTGGAAATATGTTGATCCTTTCTATTATGATCTTATCTTTTGCATGAACATTTGATGCCCCAAGTTAAACAAAATCATAGTAATCTTGGTATTTTCTGCTTTTATTGTTCCTAATTTTATAGGATACCTGGATGTCTACCTAGGATTTAGATGTGTTATCCCAGACCCCAAGATATATCATGTTCTCAATGTTACATATATATTCACATTTAGAGGAAATGAGCATGCAGTAATTAACTGGACTATATAGTAGATGGACTGAGAACATGTAGTAAATGGACTATAGTGTGATCCGTTTCTGCTTATATCATTGTCAGTGTAAAATGTGCTTATACTGTTATACATCTGAAAATTATGTGTCTCTTTGTGCCTCCTTCCAATGACGGCGATGAACATCTTTTCAATGTAAGAACATACATTCTCATGATTCTGTATATTTAATGTCTACCTTTTCTATTATTAAACGTAGATGCCTACACGTCCCCTACCTTTTCTGTTATTAAACGTAGATGCCTACACGGCCCCCTGATTGTGTTGCTAATTTTGGTCGTCCAACGACGATAATAACAAATTGTAATTTTGAGCCTATTTACTATTATTGATTTGTTAACTCCCCTCCGTTCTAAGCATTGTGGAGTAGAAAGCATGACCCATTTGAGTGTATTTTTCTGCTTAGTGTCTATATAATCTGCTGGACTTGAGTACTATTTAATTCTTTTTCATACCATATTACTGCCAATTTAGACCTTTCTTTATTTCCAGTTTCAAGAATGATGATGTGCCGCGGGGATGGACACTGAAGATTGTTTGTAGTTTTTCCACTTGATGTTTGTTCGGTAAGAAAACAACAATGTATATGATTGATGAGTTGCATCCTATAACCGCTCACTGATGGTAATTGGTTCTTACACGTAAAAACAAGCTTCAAAAATTGTATCGGTACTTCTATCGTCAATGCTCCTCCTCTGTTTTTTCATCTTCAGTTCAAAGAATCATCCTCCAATCCAAAAAGTAAATGTTAATTACTGGTCTTCATCGCATGTTGGATGGAAAGGCCCCTTCTATCTTAGCATCGCTTTTCATATGCCCTGTTACTTATAATGTTGTGTTCCATTTTGCCATTCATGGATGGCCACACCTTATTGTCTATGAACAATCATACTCTACAGTTAGTGCTTTGGTTTGTAATGGATTTGTACTTGTGAAGCTCATTCGTTTAGCCATGTGTTGCTAACTGATGTACCTATGTATTTGACAAGCAGACTACAACATATTATGAATATGGTATCTTTCCGTCTCTAAATGGTATCTGGCTGTGACATACTCTGTAACAACTAGATTAACCTAGATACATAATATCTCCTTTTCATCACTATGACTGCATTTATCCACGACCAGTTTCCATGATGACCTTATGTTTTGTGTTCTCATGCACTGCAGGATACCCAGCGAGTTCTTAGGATCCCGCACAGGACGGTTCTTGACAACCTTTTAGCACACCTTTTGCTGTCACCAGCCCAATACGATCGTGTTGTTCATGAGGATGGCACAATTCGTGTAACTGTCTCTTTCAACACCTCTACCTTGGATCTTGGACCAATCAGCGACATCTCCGTGCCGGGACTTTATTGCATGGACGACGAGACTGCTGAGGATACTGCTGCCATAAAGGCTGTTAGATACCTAGAGGATATGACCAACACGGTTGTCAGAGACTTAAACGTTGCTTCGTCCAAACGACAGCAGCACCATGCCGAACACCTGCACGGGAGTTAAAGGAGTCACGCACCAATAAGAAGGAGCTTGCTAGAGGTTGGCTTCTTGCTGTCAGATATATGCACTACTTCTCTGTGCACGTTCGAAATGCAGTTGCCGTGGGATATTCTGTTGGAGATCTTCCAGACCAAATGGAAGACATGAGCGGCCGCTTGGAAGGGCATCTGGATAAAAGGTCGCGCTATTAGAAGCCGGTTCTCCTACTGAGTAACTACCGCTATGCCTATCGAAATGATCTCGACTTCTTGTACATATGCTGCACTTTATTTTGGATGTGTCATGTTGTCGTTCCTATTATGCTAAGACTTTAGGTACCTATGCAAATTTCTGGATCGTCTTTAAGCCACCCCGTGCTGTCGCACACTCTATGCTTATGATATTTGGTGTTAAATCTATCGTGAAGTGTGCTTTCTATGTTTGTATACTGTTTGGTGGCTTCTCATTTTGTGCACGTGAACAATATTTGTTTCCAACTGGTTCTTTGGTGATTCTTCCTGTTATATATGCATCTCCCTTAATTTTTTTTGATATGGCTTCATTTCATTCTGTTTTAGCTTACTTACAGTTACTGATTTTACAGTCAGCATCGCGCCCTTTTGCCTCACGTACACAAAGTATAACATTTATCTATACCTTGCAATGCAACAGTTTCATGGATGGGTGTATCGAGGTTTCTCAGGTTGCAATATGAATAGTTTGAAAGACGTTAAGTGAATACCAGTATTTTTAGTTACATTCTGTCTGACATCTATTTATAGCTTCAGTTACTTCAGAGGTTGTTAGTCCCATTTAGACACGTGGTGGTAATATCATGCTTTCATTGCCCCTTTTTATCGTCTGAATAGCAGCTTGGGTTACTAATAACGTAACATTACACGCTTGACCAAAACGTTCGGACAGGCACCCTCGCGTCAAGGCGCGTTGCCGATCTAGTATACAAGAACGACAGGCGGCTGCGGGGACGGAGTGCGGCAGGGGGTGACCTGCGCGGAGGAGCGACCAGAGTTGGGATGTTTACGAGTACGGAGGAATTATAGTGGAAGGATTGATTAGTGGGATGCATGTGCGCTCAAGGTGGTTGGTGGCTTGGTGCTCAACATTGGGATGTTTTCGACCATCAGATCGTGTGGATAAACAGTTGAGATTGTTTAGATCTGCCATCATCCGTGTTTTATATGGGTATTAGATAGTAGATGGGGTCGCCATAAAAAACACACATGTATAACATAAGTGAAAATTAAACTTTACCCCTTGTATTGATTAGTGGCTCCTCCGCGTTTCGGAGTCGAATATGCCAAAGAGATGGAGAAGATGTACCTAGCCGGCGGGAAGCTTTGTTGTTTGGCTCCAGCCATGCCATCTTAGAGCATCTCCAGCCGCGCCCCCAACAGCCTCCCTCCCTCCTAAGGCCTTTTTTTAGCACCGGCGCCCGAAAATCGGCCCAGTCGCACCCCAGGATCTCGTTTAGCGCCGGTTTGGGCCGAAATAATAGCCGGCGAACCCGTGCCGAACCCAAGTCCCCCGGGGTCGCCTGGGGCGCCGGCCGAAGCGAAAAGGGGCGTGGGTCTGCTCTATCGGCGAGAGGAGCACTTTTTCAGCCGCCCCCTCCCCCCGCCGCCGCTTTCCCCCCTCGATTTCCCTCCCATTCCCCATTCCTCCCGCCATTCTCCTCCTCCTCCCCTCCAGCCAGCCTCCATGCCGCCGAAGAAGTACCTGGCCTCCCATGACGCTACGGATGCCGCCGCCGCCGCCACCACCCAGCCGAAGCAGAGGAAACAGAAGGCGCCGTCGTCCAAGCCGCCGAGCATGTCTAACACCGATTAGAAGGCGGAAGTTCAGCGCCGGGAGGCTGTCACCATCGACCGGCGGAACAGGGCCAACGCCAAGAAGGCCTGGGACAGGGCGCCGCTCGCGGCTACGGCGGCTGCGGCTGTGGCGGAGCAGGCGGATCACGCAGCCAAACAAGCCGAGGCGTCTCGCGCGGGGATGATGAATCCACCCGGCGGCCACGGGTCGTACGCGTCCTGGAGCCAGCAAAGCGTCGGGTCTCCGGCCGGCTTCTCGTCGTCGCCACGCCCTTGGGGCTGCACGTCGTCGCCGGGCTACACCGACGGCGACGCGCACGGCGGGTTCAACCCCAACATCACCTTTCCACATGGTCGCCCGGCCCAGCGCACGCCGTCGCCCGCCTTCGCCGGCGTGCAGTACCCCCCGTACACCTACTCGTCGCCAGCCTACGCAGCCTCCCCGACGCCACCTCTCCGTCGTGGCGCGCTACTCTTCTCACAAGCCTCCACATTGCATCTCGGCGACACCGACACGACAGAGGCCGACATGGCCGACATCATCACGACCGGTTCATCCGCCGCCGCCGCCTCCCCCGGGTTCACTACCCAAGATGATACGATGGACCTCAACAATGACATGGATGGCGAGGAGGAGCCAGAGGAGGAGGAGGAGGAGGAGCCGGCACCTACTCCGGCGAGGAAAGGGAAGAAGAAGAAGAAGAAGCGGGCGGCCAGGACCGGAAAGCCGCGCGTCAAGTGGGCATCCAAGAAGGACGAGTGCCTCGCCGAAGCGTGGAAAATCGTCTGCCTCGACCCGATCACCGGCGTGAACCAGAGCGTCGACACGTATTGGGACCGCATCAAAGCTGAGTTCGACGAGCGCAAGCTCGTTGACCCCTACTTCAAGGGCGTCCACATGTAGCGCGGCTCGAAGGCCATGGCGAACCATTGGGGGCTCATCCAAACGGCGTGCAACAAATGGCATGGGATCGTCGAGGAGATCGCGGCTCGCCCAGAGAGCGGCGCCAGCATCGAGGTCAGGCATGACACGCCGGTCTCTTCCATTTCTTTTCATCGTGAGCGCCGCCAACTGTTATTCCTCGACGCAGATGGTGCGGATGTTCGCCATGTACCGCCAGGACAGCAGCACCGACCAAGATTTCAAGTACCTCCACGTCTTCTCCCGGATCGAGAAGTGCGAGAAGTGGGCGGAAGTCCGACGCACCCTCGCCAAGGCCAAGGAGACATACAAGCCGGACGCACCGACGGGCGCCCGGACGACAACAAAAGGTCCAAGTTGGCCAAACATGCCAAGTCGGCTACCGCACGTGTGCAAGAGTCCATCGAGCATTGCATCGCCGATGAGCAGACCCGGGCCGCCCAGCGGGAAGAGAAAACAAAGGCGCGGTGATCGGCGTTGATGACGAACAGCGCCGTCAAGCTCGACCTGCTCCGGACCAACGTCACCGCGAAGAAGAGGAATACCGACCCGGCTTTCCTGATGGGGGGGGGCATGCTCCGGAGCGACGGCGAGCAGCTCAAGTGTAGCGACCAGACCTCAAACAGTCTGTGCTGCTGTGCACCAGTGTCATCCCTGGATCAGTAATGCTGACGCACACAATACTTGGAGGATTTATAACAGAGTAGCAATGACACACTTATTACATCGAGTATCTCAAGAGAGAAATAAGTATGTAAATATGGCTTAAGGCCATCTAAATATGATAACAGCGGAAGACTTGGAAGATAAGTGAGTCCATCAACTCCAACGGCATCACTGAGTATAAGACCACGACCTAAGGCACCTTACTCGTCGTCTGAAAAGTCTGCAACATGAAACGTTGCAGCCCGAAAACGGGTCGGCACATGGAATATGCTGGCAATGTAACACATAGAGAGTAATGAACATAATAATGCTATACTACATGTATATATGGCTGGTAGAAGGCTCTATGGTTACAGTTTTGCGAAAAGCCAATTTTTCCCTACCGCAAAGGAATAAATTTTATTTAACTATCATGGTGGTTGTTAAACATTGAGAATGGTTGACAGCATTCTCAATCCCAATTAAGTATCATCATCAAACCCAACAAAATTAATTAAAGTAACATGATGAGATTCACATGATAATCCAAGTACTAGATACTCAAGATGTCCATAACCGGGGACACGGCTAACCATGATTAGTTTATACACTCTGCAGAGGTTTGTACACTTTTCCCCACAAGACTCGATCGCCTCCGCTTGATTCTCGCACTACATGATGTTTGAGAAACGGATGACCGAGACACAGTCTTTCAGAAACAATAACTCTTTACTCCGGGTGGACAGTTACACCTACTTTCCCCTACATCTGCTAGCCCACCTCTTCAAGAGATCATGTAACCTACTCAACTATGCTAGAGCCCATAATAGCTTGTGGCTGCACACGGAAGTTTCTAGCATGAATAATCTCATGATCCCTTTGAACCTGGGTGGCGGTCCAAAAGAAAAACAGGCAATCCTGGAATACCCAGGTACCTCAATCCACCCAGATGTGAGTTTTAGTTGCCACCTTAAGGTTAACCATTAATTAACAATCTCACATCTGTCATGGTAATACTCAAACCCAATCCACGTCTACTAGCATAGCATAGCAATATGAGCAAACGTAGAAGTAACTCCCAAAGGTTTGATAATAAACAGGTAATAGGTACTACCTCAACTACTTCCCAATACCCACAATTTAATTAGATCCTAATCATGCAATGTTTGAGGATTGGTCTAATGCAATAAAACTGGGTAGTAAAAGAAGTATGATCAAAGTGTTACTTGCCTTGCTGATGATCCGTGAAACCTAGAGATTCGAAGTAGCAAGCGGCGCACTCCGGGTACTCTATCGCAAACAAACAAGCAAACAATAAGCACTCATCTAATGCACAGGTAAAACTCAAATAAAGATCTAACCAGAAAGTTCAACTTAAGAACTCCGGTTTGCAAAAAAGAATCGAATCAAACGAAGCAACGAAAGTCAAACGGCGAAAGAAACAAGCTTCGTTTACTAATCTGGATCTAAGTCAATTTTTTTACAGTAGCAAAAACTTGTTTGAATAGGTTAAACGGAAAGAGAATTTCGAGACGAAACTCTAGGCGCTTGAATCGCCTGATTCCGATAAACGAGCTAAAAGATATACCAGAACGAAAATCTGATCAGAAATCGCGATCTGGAATAATCGCGGAAAATCCGACGAAAAAGAAAACTGACGAACAGTTAAACGAACGGACGTTCGTTGACTTCGACTAACCGGCGAACACGTTCGTTAAAACGAACGGATCGGTGAACGTTCACTAACTAACTAAACCGAAGAAAAAAACGATCTATTTAAAAAAATAAATCTAGGGTTTCGGGAAAAAAACCGAACGGTTTTAAAAAAACCGGCACGGCGGCGACGACTCGGCTATACCTCCGGCGAGGTATTCCGGCGGGCGGGATGGGGCTCCGGCGGGGTCTTCGGGTGCGGCGGGGTGCGGGGAGGCGACGGGAGGCGGCGGGGTCATCGAGGGGGCTCCGGGCGGCGGCGTTCGGGCTCCGGGCGGCGAG
>NC_057799.1:522716695-522724099 GCF_018294505.1 Triticum aestivum | reverse complement strand
GGGCGGGGTGAGGTGAGGGCGGCGGCGGGGTGGGGAGTATATATGAGGGGGGGTGCTGCCTTGGGGGAGGGGCAAGGGGCAGCGGCGACGAGCGGGACTCGGGCGGCGGCGGTCTCTAGGTCGGGGACTGCTCGGGCGGTGGGCTGGGCCGCGCGGCTGGGTTCGGCCCAGTCGGCCCTCGCGCGTTTTTTTTAATAATTTCACCGAACCTAAAAAAATCATAGAAAAATAAATAAAAAACAAAAAATGCCAAAACAAATTTTCACCGTCTAATTAAAATAATTAGAACGAGATGAACATTTTCTTGGCCCAAAAATGCAGTTTTGAAAACGTGCAATTTTTCTAATGCAATTAAAATTGCAAATAAAATCCGAATAAAATGAAATATTTGATTTTAATATTTTTCCTCCAATATTTCAATTATTTTGGAGAAGTCATATTTTCTCCTCTCATTTATTTTAATACGAAATATTTTTCGGAGAGAAAAATAATTAAAACCAAAAATCCTCGCTTCATTATTTGATAAAAATCAAATATGAAAACCGCGAAAAATCCCCAACTCTCTCCGAGGGTCCTTGAGTTGCTTAGGATTTTCGAGGATTTTGCCAAAATGCAATAAAATATGCTATGCAATGATGATCTAATGTATAACATTCCAAATTGAAAATTTGGGATGTTACAAACCTACCCCCTTAAGATGAATCTCGCCCTCGAGATTCGGGTTGGCTAGAAAATAGGTGAGAGTGGTTCTTCCGTAGATCTTCCTCTCGCTCCCAGGTGGCTTCGTCCTCGGTATGGTGACTCCACTGAACTTTGCAAAACTTGATAACCTTGCTGCGGGTGACTCGGCTGGCATACTCAAGAATCTTAACTGGTTTCTCCTCATAGGTCAAGTCACTATCCAGCTGAATCGCTTCCAATGTCACCGTATCTCTCAGTGGTATCTCAGCCATCCCTGCGTGGCACTTCTTCAACTGGGAAACGTGAAATACATCATGAACTCCTGACAATCCTTCAGGCAATTCCAGTTTGTAAGCAACTTCTCCCATACGCTCCAAAATTTTGTATGGTCCTACAAAACGTGGCGCTAACTTTCCTTTAACTCCAAAGCGCTTAACTCCTCGAAGTGGTGATACTCGTAGGTAAACTCTGTCTCCGACTTCGTGAACTGTCTCCTTGCGTTTAGAATCCGCATAACTCTTCTGCCTGGACTGGGCTACCTTGAGCCTATCGCGAATCAATTTCACCTTCTGTTCTGATTCCTTAATCAAGTCTGGTCCAAACAACTGTCGGTCTCCAACTTCGTTCCACAACAAGGGTGTTCTACACCTCCTTCCGTACAAAGCTTCGAAAGGGGCCATCTTCAAACTGGATTGATAACTGTTGTTGTAAGAAAACTCTGCATACGGCAAATTGTCGTCCCAACTAGATCCATAATCTAGCGCACAAGCTCTCAGCATATCTTCCAAAATCTGATTGACTCTCTCGGTCTGTCCGTCTGTCTGTGGGTGAAAGGCTGTACTGAACTCTAGCCTGGTACCCAAAGTTTCATGTAACTGATTCCAAAACTTTGAAGTAAACTGGGTTCCTCTATCTGATACAATGGTCCTCGGAACTCCATGCAGACATACGATCCTGGTCATGTATATCTTTGCCAACTTAGCACTGGTGTAAGTGGTCTTCACTGGGATGAAATGAGCTACTTTCGTCAAACGATCGACTACAACCCATATTGAGTCATAGCCTGAACGAGTCCTGGGCAATCCCGTGATAAAATCCATGCCTAGTTTATCCCATTTCCATTCGGGTATCGGCAATGGCTGTAGCAATCCTGCTGGCTTCTGATGCTCTGCCTTCACTCTCTGACATACATCACAAACTGCTACATACTCCGCAATATCTTTCTTCATTCCGGTCCACCAGAAAGTATCCTTCAAATCAAATACATTTTGGTATTTCCTGGGTGAATCGAATACGGTGAATCATGGGCCTCTTGCAAGATCAACTTCCTAATCTCCGGATCATTGGGCACATAAACGCGGTCCTCAAACCATAAGGTATCGTGCTCATCCTCACGAAATCCCTTGGCTTTTCCTTTGCTCATCCTTTCCTTTATCTCGTCAATCTCCTTGTCTGTCTTCTGAGCTTCTCTGATCTTTTTCCATCAGGGCGGCAGCGGGGTGGGGAGTATATATGAGGGGGGGTGCTGCCTTGGGGGAGGGGCAAGGGGCGGCGGCGACGAGCGGGACTCGGGCGGCGGCGGTCTCCAGGTCGGGGACGGTCGGGCGGTGGGCTGGGCCGCGCGGCTGGGTTCGGCCCAGTCGGCCCACGCGCGTTTTTTTAAATAATTTCGCCGAACCAAAAAAAATCATAGAAAAATAAATAAAAATCCAAAAATGCCAAAACAAATTTTCACCGTCTAATTAAAATAATTAGAACGAGATGAACATTTTCTTGGCCCAAAAATGCAGTTTTGAAAACGTGCAATTTTTCTAATGCAATTAAAATTGCAAATAAAATCCGAATAAAATGAAATATTTGATTTTAATATTTTTCCTCCAATATTTCAATTATTTTGGAGAAGTCATATTTTCTCCTCTCATTTATTTTAATACGAAATATTTTTCGGAGAGAAAAATAATTAAAACCAAAAATCCTCGCTTCATTATTTGATAAAAATCAAATATGAAAACCGCGAAAAATCCCCAACTCTCTCCGAGGGTCCTTGAGTTGCTTAGGATTTTCGAGGATTTTGCTAAAATGCAATAAAATATGCTATGCAATGATGATCTAATGTATAACATTCCAAATTGAAAATTTGGGATGTTACATAAAGGCGTGGTACCTGGCAGAGCGTGGCCTCATCCTGAACCAGATGCCCTCGATGGTGGCGCCAACTCCCACGCCGACGCCAACGCCGCCGCCAAGCCCGAGCGATGATGCCTCCACGACGCCCAACACAGAAGCCACGCCGACGCCGACTCCTCCGACGCCGGATGCCGACACCGTCGTTTGATGCATTGCCTACGCGTCCTTTCTTTTGCACGCGGACTTTTTATTTGATCGCCGAACTGTGGCAAGGTGATCGCCGAACCGTGGCGTTTTTTGGGTAGCGGGAATGGGCAAATTTGAATTTACGACGCCTTGGGGCGGCACCTAGGGGCGTGGCTGGGACCTAGATCGCCCCCAGGGCCTAAAAATCGCCAGGCGAGCGCCCGAAATAGTGCCGGCCTATGCGCTGGGGGGCCGAACGAGTGAAGATGCTCTTATTGTAGTTGCTTTATGCTTAGTAATGTCATCTTTTTTTGAAAGATTGTGCCTACAGGAGGACACATCGATCCCCCCGCGCCGTCCTCCCCAGGGCGGCTCGGGCGGCGACCCCCCCCGGCCGAACCCCCCTCCCGCTACTCCCTCTCCCTCCCGCCGCCGCCAAAAGCTCCTGTAGGGCAAAGCCCGCTCAGATCTGGCGGCGGCGGGGCGTCGTTCTTTGCGCAGAGCGCCCACGAGCCGGGGGAGCTCTGTGTGGCGCGGGCGGCGCGGCGTGACTCCGGCGCGCGTCACTTCTTCGAGCGCGGTGGCCGGGGACGGTGGGGGTGGGTGCGCTTGCGGCTCCCTCCTGCTAGCCTCCCTCGAACCGGCGACTCCCCGCTGCGTTGGCGCCCGGTGCTTCGGGGGCATCGGGGATCTGCTGGTTTCGGTTGGGGGTCCGACGGAGGTGCTCTGTGAGGCGCAGGGTGGTGGTGCGCGCCCCTTGCCTGGGCGACGTGCCTGCCGGCCGCGGATTTGGCTTCGATCCGATGGGGGGCGGGCGGGGCATGTTGGATCCTGCCGGATCTGGCCTGCGGTGGACCGAATCCGGTCATGTGTGGCGGCGGGGCAGCAGTGGCCCTTCTATGTGGCAATGTGTAGGGGGCAGTGCTCCACGACCTATCGAGGCTTCTAGGAGGTGGCATTCTCACTTGGGCGGAAGCTCTGCTCCTGCCGGAGCCGGCGACGGCGACGCCTGCGGGCGCCGTGTACCTCAATGGAGGCGGCGCTGTCATGGTGAGTGCTCCTCCGAAAACCTAGGGAAACCCATTCGCATCCCTTCTTGAAGGCATCATCTAGGTTCGGCTCAGTTCGTCTATGTGGGGGCTGGTCGCTGTGGGTTCGATAGTGGTGGTGGTGCGGCCAATTTGGGGTCGACGGTGGTGTGTGCCTTGTTGGTGAGGAGGTGGTGCTCTGTCTGCGAGATCGTGGCTCAGCCATGCGCCGGAATGGGTCTGATTTTCATCCGAAGCCAGGTTAGCGGGGTCGTTATCCTACTCAATGGATCACCTCGTTCCCATATGGCACCTCTACCTCTGCGGGGTGCTGTTGGGTGGCAACCAGCCGGCCAATGTTCAAGGCTCTTCTCCTTGCTTGGTCAGATGAAGGTGTAAGTTGAGGTCCTCCTCCTTGCTGGTTGTGCTGATGATATTTGGAATGGCGGTCGGTGGTGTTGGTGCGTCCGGCTTCAGATCTTCGAAAGGCCTTCTTCTATGCCCTTTCCTCGGCGGGTCTTCCGGAGGTTCGGCTGGATGTGTGCGTGCGTGCGTGTGTGTGTGTGTGTGTGTGTGTGTTTTGGTTGTGTCTCCTCTTGTTTCCCCCGTGTATTCTGGTTCACTTGAACCTATCTTGTATGGAGCTGCGAGGCTTCTAGGCAAATTCGATGGAATATATTCAGGTGGTTGAGGGCCCCCCTCCTTCCCCGATGAAAATTTCAAAAAAAAATGATTGTGCCTACATGCTTAGTAATTTTTTGGGGCATTTATTGTGCTTAGTGATTTTAACAACTCAGAAAAAATAAAAAAATAAATTGACGGGCTGTTGTAGGCCAGCTTCAGCTTTTGCATTGCTGTCCACAAAAAGGCAAAAGGCCTCCAAGGAGGCCTAGCACCCGGCCGGCCTGGCCAACGATTTGACGTGAACGCGGGCCAATGTCAAAGCTGCAAACATGAGCTTGTCACCAGCCTTTTTCAAAAGGTAATTTGGGGTTAAGTATAACATAACATTATTCCCTAAAAAAAATCTTAACATGAAGTCCACGCGATCTTGTCAACAAAATACACCGTGCCAAATCAGTGCAAGTCGCAACTGTTGGTGTTTTCAAAGTTCCGTTTTGTGAACCTCACTATGCAGTTCTCAGAAAATGTTTTTCCCCGTTGATTTTTTCTTGATTTTTTATATAAAAAAGGTAAAACTGAAGCCACACAAGCATAAATATCCGCCCGGTGGCAATATCCAAAATCATAAAGTAAAACTGAATATCCAGAAGCATAAATTTTTTCTTGATTTAAAAAAAAGGTAAAACTGAATATCCAAAAGCATAAAGTAATTTGGGATTATTACTTAACATGCGTCCACACGATTTTGTGAAACAAAATACAACGTGCCAAACCAATGCCAGTTGCAACTGTTGGTGTTTTCAAATTTTCGCTTCGCCAACCTCACAACATGTAGCTCCCAGAAAATGTTTTATTCTTTTTTCAAGAATTAGAAAATGTTTTATTCGTTGGTGTTTCTTTTTTTAACAAGGTGAAACTGAAGCCCGAAAGGCAGCAACACCCCGTCCACGGCAGTAGCAATTCAGGCAACACACCAACACGTGCGCCATGGTGATGATTCGGCAAAATCATTAGAAATGGGACTGCTGAGAGGATATCATTAGACAGAACGGCTTCGATGAGACTTTTACTTGAGAGCATTTTTAGCGCGTTCCTGAAATGAAAAACCAATGTATCCCTCTGCATGCCTACCCTGACTTTGTTACATTTCGTCTATGTTTGTTCCTAGAAGCACCGCCATGTTTCCTCTGCGCTGAACCACCCCCTAGCGCGAGCGGTGCTTATGACGTGCTAAACATGTGTGCCTAACAACAGAGGGATGCGTGAGGGCCTAATTAGAATATTTGGTGATGGGATCCGAAGGTAGTCATGGCTCACCCCGGGCATAAAAACCGAAGACCGAAAACCGAACCCGAAAAGACCGAGACCGAACCCGAAAAGACCGAACTAAAAAAGACCGAATAAACTTTGGTCTGCAAAACTACATGACCGAATTTAATACGGTCAAATCGGTCCTCTACCCTGCAGGACCGAAAAGACCATATAGACCGATCTATTTTAAAAGCCCACACGTACAACAATGTTTACCTAAGGCCCAACTGGCTAGCCCAATCCTCACGAGTGAGACACTACCTCACCTCCTCACGACGAGCGACACAGAGGCACGAACCGCAGCCTCACTCTCGTTCCTCCCCCTTCTCTGCCAATGACCAACCCTAGCCGCCGCTAAGAGACCAGGCCCCGTGACGACCGCCTCCCCAAGGAGCGCTCCGATCCGCGGCCGTGACCGGTGAGATCCGCGCCGATCCGCTGCCGTGACCGGTGACGACCGCCCGGCAACCCAACCTCCCGTACATCGCTCCACAGCCTGCGAATCGCCATCCGCCAGTGGTGCTTCAGATCCCGTCCCTTTCCACGCTGCTGCACTGGCGTCAATCCGTCGCCACCGTCTCTTCCAAGCTGGCCGCCGCCTACTCTCCTTTTCCGGTGCTTTACCTCACAACTGAAGCTTGAAGATGAGCAAGTGACTCTTATGTATGTGCATGAGTGCATCAGATCGGCCAATAATGCCTAAGTGCAGAGCCTTGTGTCATGTCCAGATTATTGAATGTGTGTGCGTACCTATGTTAACGCATACTTATGTATGTGCAAAGCTATATTGTTCAGAATTTGTGATGTTAGCCTGTTACATACTTTTGTTGTCTAACACTTGTCTAATTTTTCTTATACACACACGCACCTCTGTACATACATTTGTTGTCTCAATTTTGCATAAATAAATATGTACAGATACTGGAAGTAATGTATATGAATCTGAGTTGTGTCACTAAATTTGGTCTGTTTGGTCGGGACCGAACATTGGTATGTAAAGACCGAAGACCGAATAGTGGAAAACCGAAAAGACCAAAATTATTTCGGTCTTCAATTATGGAAGACCGAATTCTTAAAAGACCGAAAAGACCGAACCGAACAAACCGAAAAGACCGAACGCCCAGGCTAAGTCATGGCGACCACGTACAGACGGCTCATCAGTCATCACTACTCAAGGACACATGCAACCATACGTACGCATGGACGCATGGTGCATGGTATCTGTCACTTGTCATCTGAATTGTCTATGTGCAATTGATAGTTTTCATGACATATACTCCCTCCGTTCCTAAATATAAGTCTTTTTAGAGATTGCACTACAAACTACATACGGATGTATATAGACATATTTTAGAGTGTAGATTCACTCATTTTGCTCCGTATGTAGTCCATAGTGGAATCTGTAAAAGGACTTATATTTAGGAACGGAGGGAGTATTAGCGTGATC
>NC_057799.1:522689947-522716473 GCF_018294505.1 Triticum aestivum | reverse complement strand
CCACGATGAGCAAATTTCATCCCACAAACCCCCGCGGACGAGCCCAGTCAGTGACCGGGCGTGTCTTTTTTAGCCCCTATTTATTCGTCCGCTAAGCCACACTTCTTATTTTTCTTCTCATATGTCCGGTCACTTGCACGTAATTGGTGGAGATGAAGAGAGAGAAATAAAAGAATGAATAAAGAAAGAGAAAATGTGGTCCGGGATGGGGTCGCGTCCTATGTGGCGGAATGCCCGTGCGCGTCCGCGAGCCCTCATATCCTCCCCATATTTGAGATGGATATGAGGGTTCGCGGACAGTCCGGGCATATAAGGATGATATGAGAAGTCCGGTTGGGTCATGTTTTTCCTTCTCTCTCCTGTTCGGTCACTGACCGGGCGTATGAGAAATGGTTTGAGGCGTCCGATTGCAGATGCTCTTAGGGGGTGGTTTTTAAAAACTCCCATGAAAGTTCATTCACTTGAAGGGTTTTTAGGGGGGTGCGAAAAATGCCATCCATCAGATGGAGATCGTGCAACTCAAGGGTGGTTCGTCAGGATGCTCCCCGTCAGTGCAGTAGCCAGGAAATCGCTACGCCAGGCCAGCCGTGATGCTACAGTACACGAAGAGATTTGCCCTCACGCCTCAGGCCACTGCCCTGCTAGCCCGGGGCCTGCTACGCCGCTGCTCCCCGTGGCAAACGGTCGCCAGAGAACATGAAGGATAATTTGTTGTCTAAGAATCACACGAAAACACAAGGTCTCACTCATTCCAAATGAAAAAGGCATGATCAGTTGTAAATTTGAATCAAAATTGACATGTACCAAATTTCATGAATGAACTCATCTGGTCACCTGCCTCTAAATATAATGTTGCGTTATCACATATTTTTGAAATTTTACTTTAACGACAACTCAATGCATCTTACCTTTTGAAATTTTTAATCAAGTGGCAACAATCACTTATGTGCTCAATACATGGCCCTTGCACGGTATTCATAGGCTCACCAGAGTTAATTGCACAGAAGTACCACAATTGGGGCATCACATGCAGATTGGTACCACGATTGCTAATTTTTACGTGTCAGTACCAGCATTGCTTCAGACTTTTGCAAAAAGGTCTAAACCGTGTATAAACACGTATTGACGACGTATCTGACTGGCGGGGGCCACCTGTCAGGCGCCGACGTGGCATTTTTTACAGAAAACCCCCTTACTTCGCACGTAATCACATAAACTATCGTGGCTGGGGAAAGAGTACTAGAGTACCGCTATCAGTGGCTGTTTCCTCGTGCTCTTCTCCAACAAACTCATCTCTTTTGGCGGCGGCGGCGGCCATGGACGATGCGGCGGTGGCTTCCGCATCCAAGAAGCGGAAGCGGGACGAGCCCGAAGCGCAAGATCCCCCGACGACCAGGGATGGCGGCGGCGACGAGGGCCTCGACCTCATCAGCCGCCTCCCCGACGAGCTCCTCGGCACCATCATCTCCCTGCTCCCCAGAACCAAGGAAGCCGCCCGAACGGCCATCCTCTCCTCCCGATGGCGCCACATCTGGCGCACCACCCCACTCAACCTCGTCGCCAGAGGACTCTCCGGGCAAGAGCGCAACCGCGTCGCCGTCGCCTCCAAGATCCTCGCCGCGCACCCTGGCCCCGCCCGCCGCCTCGCCCTCTACGGCATCCGCCTCGGCCGCGAACGCTACGCCAAGTTCAACGGCTGGTTCCGGTCCCCCGCCCTCGATGGCCTTGAGGAGCTCGGCTTCACCTCCTCCGGTGACGCCTACTCCCGCAACGGGGGCACCAGGCCACCGCGCCCGCTGCCGGGATGGAGTCGGAGGGGCAGGACAGGTCGCTGGGCGAGGGGGAAGCGCACGCCGGCGGGGTGGCTGAGCCGGGGGCGATGGCGATGGTGCCGGTGCCGGTACGCGGGGGGTACATGGTGGTGCCCAAGCCGGAGCCGGTGGAGCTCTTCGGGGCCGGCGGGGGCGGGATGGTGGTGCGCAAGCCGCCGCCGAGGAACCGGGACCGGCACACCAAGGTCGAGGGCCGCGGCCGCCGGATCCGCATGCCGGCCGCCTTACTTCGCCGGGATCTTCCAGCTCACCCGCGAGCTAGGGCACAAGTCGGACGGCGAGACCGTGCGCTGGCTGCTGCAGCAGTCCGAGCCGGCCATCGTCGCCGCCACCGGCACCGGCACCGTGCCCGCCATCGCCACCACCGTCGACGGCGTGCTCTGGATCCCCACCCAGTCCGCCTCCTCCGCCGTCTTACATGCAAAGTAAGGGGGTTTTCTGTAAAAAAATTGCCACATCGGCGCCTGACAGGTGGCCCCCGCCAGTCAGATACACCGTCAATACGTGTTTATACGCGGTTTAGACCTTTTTGCAAAAGTCTGGAGCAATGCTGGTACTGACACGTAAAAATTAGCAATCGTGGTACCAATCTGCATGTGATGCCTCAATTGTGGTACTTCTGTGCAATTAACTCGGCTCACCATGACATACGTTCTTTCTCATGTCCTTTGGAGGCATAGCTGGAGAAAAAGGGGCATAGGCAGAGAAAACAAAGTGCGGTGTTTTGGCAGCGGATGGTCGTCACGCCATCTAGAAGATCAGACGAGGGTCTCCTCCTCCCCCAAAGGTCCAAGTCTTTGCATGATGCCTTGTGTCAAATTCCCTTGCTGCATGGTCCAATAAACTTTCCCGAGGGCTGGAGATCACTTACACTTGTCCCCTATGTGGTGTGGATTGTGAGATTTCTTCCATTGCAGATGTCCGCATGCGGTGACTCATTGACAAGCCATGGCTACGAAATGGCAATCATTGGACGTCCATTCTGTTGGAGTTGTGTCGAATATAGTATACAAGGTAGGTTACAATTGGACTATGAGTTGTATTGTGTTTATATAGGATGTAGAGTCATGTCTAAATAGGACACTTGTATCCTAGGCCTCTCATATATAGCGGGGATAGACACACGATGTAACTATGCCAACATAATAGCACAGGAGCACAGGGGAAGCCGGCGGCAATGTGCCGGCGTCCAGGGCGACCTGGTGCGGTATTGTAGCGGTGTCATGGGGAGGAGCACCCATAGTCAGGCCTCGGAGATGTAGCCATATCAATGAACCTCGTTAACAAATCTCGGCGTCGTGCTCGTGTGATTTCTTGGTCCTCGGATGATTAATAGTATGCCTCGATTTTATTATAACAAGTGGTATCACGAGCTAGGTTGCTCGGAGGCTAAGGATTGTTGGTCTAGAGGAGCGCTTTGCAAGAAGATCGTTGAATTGGATCGCGGTGCAGAACAATTGCGATGGAGCGGATCGTTGTCACGCGGTACTTCCGTGTTCGATCAGGGCAGTTGCTAATGTCAGCGGCGAATTGAAGAAGACGGATCAGAAGCGCGTCGAAGCAAGACCCGTGCGGCAGTAGGAATCACAAACAGCGGCGGCGGCATAACGGGCGCGTGGCTGACGCTGAGCGAACTGTGTGGTGCTTTGGCTCAAGGCTGAGGCCTAGCAGCAGGCGATGCGCGCCGGACGAAGCCACTGGTGCGAGGCTGTTGGAGGTGGCCCAGGAGAGGCAGGCCAGGCAGCCGATGGCCTAGGTGGCGCTACTGTTGTGCGATGTGCAGGAGTGCGTGGCTGTGTGGTGCTCCGGAGAGATGCTGTTGTTACATACGTGACGGAGATTTGTTTGGTGAAAAAAAAATTGACACAAGGGTTTAGTCAGATCGTGATGAAGTCATGGAAAAAGAAAAGAAAAAGAAAAGGTTAGCTACAGAAGTGTGATGGATCAGGTGCTTGAGCTAGTTAGCTTTGTTGATCTGATTTGATATGTTCACACGGGAAGGCTATGTGGACTTTGCTTTGGTTCTCTTTGTTGATACACATTTATGTATGGATGGCGATTGTCACGATGACGGCTTGAGGAGTCTGGAGCGTGTCATGCAGCCGGATAAGTTCGCCTGGGTCGGACTTCTCAGTCTGACGGATCGACGCGAGTCCGTTGGTACAAAAGACGGTGGTGGGATCGGCGATGACGACATAGGAGCGTGATGCTGATGGTGACCGACTTCTACGCGTGGAAACACGTGGCACAGGCACGAGTGCTTGTGTGGCTTCGACAAGACTATGGCGCGGGGTTGAGTCAAGACGGTGCACACGGAGCTTGAAGTCGACGGGGTGCAAGGGGTGGACTGATCATCTACCACGGAGTCATGTTGAAGCTGGAGCTGGATTGAGGGGCTACGGTGTAAGGATCCAGGGAATCGAAGCCTATTCAGCAAGCGGAAAAAAGCGAGTAACACGCAGTTCGGACTGGAGCCCAGTGGTCTGATGGAAGCGTGAAACTCGTCATCGGATGGCGATGACCGATGGTACTCCGCAGTGGGGTTGAGTGGTGTGGGTTCGCGACCCTTGTGACTCGACCAGGACAGTGGAGGCTCGACGCAGTAATAGCGGCGAGGCGTGTGGTACGCACGGAACATGGAGACAGGCCAGGGCTCTGGTAGTCATACATGTGGCGAGACAACTGCGAATTTGACTCGGGCTGACTACAAGCAATGGTGAAATTCCTTCAAGTTTCAGACAGGCGGTCAAGAAAGGAGCGGTGATATTGAGTTCAAGTAACTCTTATGTGTGACATCCAATATGTGAGTTGTTCACTTTCACGCAGTCAGTGATCAGTGTGTGATAGCGTTGGACTAATACTCTGGAAGTTGGGAGCACAAACTAGAGTAACAAGAAACTTAATTTTGCTTGAGTGTTGACTGTGGTCAAGAAAAGAGGGGACTACAAGTTGTAGGTGGAGTCACATGGAGTCTTTGGAGTAGCAGCGGTACTCACGGTATAATCTCAAGTCCAATGTACATGGAAGTTTGACGCTTTGACGAATTCAAGGTGGCGGAGAATATTCGCCAAGGTGGAGTTTGTTGGAGTTGTGTCGAATATAGTATACAAGGTAGGTTACAGTTGGACTATGAGTTATGTTGAGTTTACATAGGATGTGGAGTCGTGTCCAAATAGGACACTTGTATCCTAGGCCTCTCATATATAGTGGGGGTAGACACACGATGTGACCTATGCCAACATAATAGCACAGGAGCGCAGGGGAAGCCGGCGACATGTGCCGGCGTCCAGGGCGACCTGGTGCGGTATTGTAGCGGTGTCATGAAAAGAAGCGCCCATAGTCAGACCCCGGAGATGTAGCCATATCGGTGAACCTCGTTAACAAATCTCGGCATCGTGCTCGTGTGATTGCTTGGTTCTCGGATGATCAACGGTACGCCTCGGTTTTATTCTAACACATTCTATCTGCAACGTTGGACCGGAGTGGCTGTTGGGTGTGCTTGAGCCCCTCTCGGAGACACTAATGATGGTTCTACTGGTGACGCTTTGGCGGACATGGCATGTTTGTAACGAGCTAACACATAATAAGGTGGCTCCACCAACCAAGGCCAGCTGACGTTTCCGGTGGGATATGTAAACGTTCTCTTGTGCATACAGCTATACCCCCATGGAAACATGGAGAATGGCAAGATGGTTCTTCCTGCACCTGCCATTCTCGGCTCAAGTATGACTACGCCAAGCAAAAAATATGGCTGCCGGTGAGGAGCTCCGATGGATCCGTCCGCTTGAGGGATAGACAAGGCTCAACATAGACGGATCATATGTGGAAGCGAATGGATCGACTAGGACAGGTATGGTGGATCTCACGTTCTGCCTCACCAGATCATGCGGCCTGGGCCATTGACATCGGGCCTGAATTATCACCCGAGCTACTGCAGGAGTATCTAGCACTGTGGGACAGTTTAGCGGAGATCCATCTTGTTCAGGACAGAGAAGACTCAGTGCGTTGGGCATGGGTGACAAACGGTGTTTTCTCAACCAAATCGGCATACAACGCGAGATTCTGGGGCCGCCAGACCGCGCCGACAGAGCAGTTCACGTGGAGGTCCAGGGCGCCGCTGTGATGCCGTTTCTTTACATGGCTCGTCCTACGTAACAGGTGCTGGACCTCAGACCGATTAGCATGGCGTGGGCTGGACCATCAGGACGCTTGCCCGTTCTGCGACCAAGCGGAGGAAACCATAGACCACATCCTCGCCCAGTGCGTTTTCGCGAGAGAGATTTGGACAAGGATATGCATGGCGATGAACAAGCAAGAGTGGATACCAACTGGAGACACAAGGCTAACCGAGTGGTGCTTGAGTAAGGGTGGAAACAAAGGTGAGGGAAAAGACATCCGCGCCCTCATCCTCCTCGTTATGTGGAAACTGTGGAAACACCGCAACTCGATTGTGTTTGATGGTGCAACACCATCGGTGAAAGGAGTACTACGCCGTATAAAGGAGGAGGGCAGAGTGTGGAAAACGGCCGGCATCATCAAAGTAGACGTAGAGAGCTTCTTTGTGGCTCTAGAAGTGGGCAATGAGGCGAGGAGTTAGTTATATGTAATATATCAGGTGGAGTTCTGGGTGTAAATATGTGTATGTAAACCCAAAGTGGAGGGGCTCTTTACCCCCTTTTCCCTTCTATAATATATAGTACGAACTTTCCTGCGTACTCGAGAAAAAAAAGGACAGGTATGGTGCTATTTGACGCAGTCGGCGAGATCATCTTCACAATGTTGTGGACATATCACACGTGATAGTGCATTGGAGGCCGAACTCACTGTCCGCCATGAGGGCCTCTCCATAGTTCTTCAATGAACAACCCTTCCGCGAGAGTTGAGCTGAACAACGCTGAAGCCGTGTCCATGATCCAAGAAAAGGCTCAGAACAGATCGAGATATACGGCCATAGTGCAAGACATCAAGTCTCTGCTAACTGATGCTAGGGGTTTTGCCATCTCTTAGGTAAATCGCTCCCAGAATAGAGTCAGACATTGCTTAGCCGCTTATGGTCATAGAAATCGACGCACAACCGTATGCCTGGGTTCTAGAGTGGAGGAAGTCGTCAATACTTGTAAGAACGATATTTTGCCACCATGAGTAATGAAAAACCCCTTTTCCACACAAAATTCATACAGGTAAGCATATGATAACATAAGTTGGTCCATTCTGAGGTTTATTTTAACTTTTAACTAAGAAGGTTTTCTTGAAAAATGAATTAGTTAAGTCATGCAAACAATAAGTAGTGATTAAGTTGTTGTCACAGTTAATGACCAAGGAAGGCCATACTTTGAAGAAGATAAAGGACTTCGGTAGGGGATCCTCTTTCTCTAGTTCTATTTAATGATGAAATATATATAATTAATTAATTGATTGTTAAAGCACACAACACGGGTTATTGAGGGTGTAGCTCCAAACTTGGTAGAAAGGGGACTTAGTATGTGGATGATATTGTTTTCATGTTTCAAGATGATTTAGAAGGAGCCAAAAATCTAAAGTTTGTTCTATTCTTGTTTGAACAAGTCTCTGTATGTAGGTTAATTTTCATAAAATTGAGTTTATGTGTTTTGGTAATGTTAGAGAAGAAATAATATAGCTATGCTTCAATTTTTACTTGTGGTGTAGGTTCTTTACCATTTAAGACCCTCTTTGATTCGTAGGATTCTCAAAAAAGGAGGAATAGGAAAAATAAAGGATTGGAGTGGCATGCCCACTTGATTCCCATAGGATTAGCACAGAGTGTTTGATGCTATAGGAAAAACAAATGAAGTGAAAAAAGAGGTTGGAGTGGATGCTCAATTTGCAATGAAATCTAGTACAGATGATCCCAACGAAAAAATTCCTATAGGATTCAATTCTATGAATCAAATGGCCAATGTAGAAAAAAATTCTAAGGATTCCAACCCTTCAAAAATTCTATGAAATTCCTTTGAATCAAAGGAGTCCTAAACATCTAGTTCCTATGAACATTGTGAGGTTGTGTAACAAGGATGGCTTAACACCATTGAAAAGGAAGAAAAGAAAGTATGTCCCTAGAAAGGTAGATTTCATACATATCGGGCTAGGCTCATTTTTCTTGGGCCATACCTTAACAATATTCCATTTTATATGATGTTGATATTTGAGTTTCCCAGAGGGCCTAAGACTATTTCATTTCTTTTACTGCCAATATATTTTGTAGCTACAGTGACAAAGAATAATTGGAGCACCAATCGATTTAAAAGAACACTCTGGGGTGTTATTGTTGTTATGTGGAACCAAGTAAAGCAGGTGTGTGACGGAGTAGTGTTAACTGGTGATTTAGATTCAGGTTGCTGGCTTCTAAATAAATATGGTAGATTTATTGTACTATTGAAAGTGCCTTTAATCCCCTTGGTGGATTTTTCAAGCAGCACAAGGTTGTGGAGGAGCAACTCCACCTTGTTGCTACAAAGTGTACAACACTAGAGTTGAAGGAACTACTTCAATGTGCTCTGCTAGATATCGCTCTAGAGGCGGAGAGGGCCGGTATGGCAGCAGGAGTTCAATCCAAAACTCCTAGAACACAAGATCTTCCAAGATCGTAGATAAGAACAACAAGTTATACTACAGGTAGTGGGTGCATAGTCTGCCTGCAAACTAGAGGTGATGACCTCTATTTATAGGGCTTTGGAAGCCTTCACATACTTCTACTTATGGCTAGAACACTCCAGAAAACATTATTTAAGATTCACCATTCTACTCATAGCTAGAAGACTCCAGAAAACTGTAGCTGGGGTTGAGAAAAGAAAAGAAATACCAGACTACAATAGAAGTATCTAGAATAGCCAAACATATTTGACATATGATTATACTTTTATTTTTCTCATCTATTTTTCCTCATCAATTTTGGTAACTAATGCCAATATATCTCAAGGAACTAATGCTTTAACAAGCTTATCTAAGGAAAGTTCCATTAGGTTGAAACAAAGGGTATGAAAGGTGACCCCAATATTTTTCATGAAGACAAGTGATGGCCAAGCCAAGGACTTTAGCTTTTATATTTTAGTGATCTAAGATCACACTGAATCCATAGGTATGACGATATTTTCGAAACAGGAATGAGGTTGCTAAGTTGAGTTTATTTGTCCATGTGCTTAAAGATCAAACACCAAAGCCCTAAAAAAGTTTCATTTCTCCACTATATGTACCTATGTTTCACTCTTTCGAAGTTTTTTGAGTACTTACAGACTCTCCGAGCGATAATATAGATATAGTTGTTGACAAAACCCTAGTTGTTCGTAGCTACTAGACATTCCACTCGAAACCATCGAGCAAAGTTAGCAAACCCTATATATCCTGTTCGGAACCTTCAAAGCCCCCGCTCAAAATTTTCAGAGGCACTTCGAAGAGCGTGCCACCTGCGAGGTAATCCACTCTGAGCCTCCAAATACTTCTAGGTTGGATCATCTGAGCGATTCTAAAGTTGTCAGCTTTAGCACTATTTGGAACTTCTGAGCTAACCATTCCGGAGTTTTCGAACTATGTTAAGAAGTGTGTAACGGTCAAATTTATGGTCCAACCTATTTATACCCCCACCTATACAACATTTCACTCGAAGCAAACTTCACGCCCGTCATATTTTCCAAGAGAGAACACCACATCCTTGTGCTAATTTCAAAGAGCTTTATACTCCAACCATCGAGCCAAGTCTTTGAGACCTAATCCCCTCATTGCTTTCCTCTCCTACCTCTCCAATCCAAAAGACAAATCTTGAGAGAGTTTAACTATGAAGGAGATTATCTATTAAAGCACAAGCAACCTCAATCTTGTTACTTTTGGAGGGTTTGCGCCTCCTAGACCGGCTATGTTCTCGGGAGTCTTCAAGTTGTAAAGATACTAAGAGGTTTGTACTGGCTTGTCCTTCATGAGTGTACGCCATGATCGCATAGGTTTGTTAGTCCGTCGTGAATCCTTAGTGGGTGGTAGGCTTTTAGCACGGGCCCTGCCCATCAATCCGATGTGACGCGTCTGGTCTCCGCATATCCTGCCCACATATGGGCTGAGTTTGGGAGGCTGCCGGACAGTCCAGACGTTTGTGCTGAATACAGGGGATCCAGTTGGGTGGCAATTCACCAGTGTGATTGTTGATGCTCTTTGGTCGCCTTAATGAATCCTCCGGAAATAGTAAAACCTAGGAAAAATCATTTTGATGAGCGGTTAAATATGAGTGCTACTAAACAATGATATTTTTCAAGAGTATATTAAGTACCATATTTATATAGAAGGCAGAGAATAATGTACAACAGCTACTAAACAATGTAATCCCAACTAATCCAGGATAACACCCTTTTGAATATCCATAACTTAAAAAGAAGCTCAAAAAGAAAAGTCCATCCATGATCCATTGCATTTATATAAACATACAGCACAACTCAGCGAGAAGCCAGTCAGACAGCCAGCCAGCCAGGCTTAGCAGGCATCATCAGCACAAAGCATGTCATTAGCAAGCAGCTAGCGCGTAGGCACGTGGGGCTACATCGTAGGCCTATGATGCGCATACAGGCCAATCAAGAGTCGGCATGGGCGTGCCACGGATAAGCTAAAAAACATGTACTCCTGCTAGAATTAGTACTGCACTAGCATCTTATTATGCTAAGCTGAGCGGCCAGAAGAGCTGTATTCTATTCTGCCTCTCCTCTGCATGATCTGAACCCCCCTCCACAGTAGTATACTACTCCTGTACCACAGCTCGTGAGCCGTGACAGCAAAGAAACACCCCGCTTTTCTGTACTTTACTTACCACGGCACCAGTGCAGATGATTAGATTAGATTAGAGCGCCTTTGCGTCAATCCTATCCTATCCTAGTACTAGTTGCAAAGGCTAACGAACGGAGGATGTGTACAGGGGACGAGGAGAGAAAAGCGACTGTTTCCTTCCATGGAGAACGAGGGTGCAAGGTAAAATAATGGCGGCTTTGCGAGGAGAATACGATCGGGCACTATGCTCCGCTCCTCGGGGCGCGCGGCTGCCGGGTCATGATCGGAAAGGCCGCAGCGGCGAGGACGGTTCCTTTCCTTTTTCCTCTCCCCTTTGGCCGCCTTTGGCCGTCCGTAATGTCGCCATTATTGCTCCGGTGGGGTGGCCGGCATGCCCGCGACTTTTGTGTCAGGTAAAGCCCACGGCGACGCGACCTCCACGCCAGCCACGCGGCCGCTAATGCGGTGTTTAAGGGGGACAGACCATGATGGTTGATTGGTCGTTAGTGCGTTAAGCAAGTTGTGGGGCGGGCACGTGATCATATGCCCATGGCAGAGCGCCAGAGCCCTGCCTGGCGCTGCGTGCCAGGCGCACAGTGATACTCCTAGTTGGATTACTGTGGTGGCAGTAAGTTGTTGCACATTTCAAAGAAAATTTCCCGCGGCAGGCAGGCAGGCAGGAGGCATCGCCGGCGGCAGCGAGGGAATCGCACGCCCGTTTACCTCATGGCCACCGGGCGGGCGGGCGGGCGTCATCGTGGGGCCTCATGATGGCGACGCCACCTATTTCTGCTCGTCCCTTGTCCCCGCTGCCACTCCCCCCGCATGTTCCTACTCCTCCACTGCGCCACCACCATCGCTATCCCATTCCCATTCCTTCCTGCCCGGGCTCGATCACCCGGCGCGCACCATCACGCCGCACGCCGCACGCGCCGCCCAGAGCTGTGCCTGTGCGTGAACTAAGCGGTCGACGGTGCATGCGCGGGGATAGACATGGACACGCCGACGTCGTCGACGTGGGAGGAGGGCTCGCAGTCCGACTACGCCGACTTCGACGACGATGACGTGCCCCTCGACCATCAGCGGGCCGGCGTGCTGCGAGCGCTAAACCTCCGCCGCGACGACGGGGACGACGGCGCCGCCTCCGACGTGTCGTCCGAGTGCAGCGGGGAGCCCGGGAGCCCGTACGGGTCGCCGTACCCGCGCTGGCCGGTCTGCAAGCTGGCGGCGCGGATGCCGCCGCCGGCGCCGCTGCTGCAGAGGCTCGGCACGGAGCCGCGGCGCGGCGGCGCGCGTGACCGCAAGGCCGGTTGCACCGGTACGCACTTCTCTGCTGCTCCCGGTTCTTGGCTCCTGTCCATTGTAGGTATGCTCATGCGCTAATGTACTCGTGGGTGTGGGCTGGCAGAGTTGCAGCTGATGAAGGAGAGGTTCTCCAAGCTCCTGCTCGGGGAGGACATGTCCGGCGGCGGCAAGGGCGTCTCCACCGCCGCCGCCATCTCCAACGCCATCACCAACCTCTACGGTAAGTAATCAAGCACGCCGGCCTGTCCTTTTGTGGAAGAGGTTACTATTGCCAATAGAACAGAGGACCCTGACATGTGCTGCTTACTCTGCTTGCAGCGACCGTTTTTGGGAGCTGCCACCGGCTGGAGCCCCTGCCGGTGGAGAAGAAGTCCATGTGGCGGCGGGAGATGGACTGCCTGCTCTCCGTCTGCGACTACATCGTCGAGTTCTTCCCGTCCAAGGACATCCTGCCCGACGGTACGACCCGAGAGGTGAGGGATCGAAACATCACCACCATGGCTTCGAAACATACAACCTCCATGTCACTGGCAAAGCATCTGAAATATATGCATTCTGGTTGTGTCAGGTGATGGCGACCAGGCCGAGATCCGACATCTACGTCAACCTCCCGGCCCTCGAGAAGCTCGACGACATGCTGCTCGTAAGATCCGAGCTCATTTCCTTCGCGCCTTCCAAGAATTTGCTGTTCACGTGGGCTTAATTTGATTTGATTGATGATGCGCGCGCAGGAGATCCTGGACGGCTTCCAGAAGACGGAATTCTGGTACCTCAACGACAAGGCGCACAAGGACAGCTGCGACGACTCGGCGCCGTGCCGTCCGGCGAGCCACCGCGGCGAGGAGCGGTGGTGGCTGCCGGTGCCGTGCGTCACCAAGTCCGGGCTCACGGAGCCGGCCCGGCGGGACCTGCGGCAGAAGCACGACTGCGCGAGCCAGATCCACAAGGCGGCCATGGCCATCAACAACGGCATCCTCGCCGAGATCAAGATCCCGGAGTCGTACACGCAGACGCTTCCCAAGGTGGGTTGCCAGCCTCCTCAAACCTCCCGCCATGAAACCGAAACTTTTCTTTTAGTTTCCCGATCGCGATTCCTCTGACAAAGGTTGCTGGCACCCAAATGCGCAGTGCGGGCGGGCGAGCGTGGGCGACGCGCTCTACCGGGGCATGTCGTTCCCGGGCAAGTTCTCGCCGGAGTACCTGCTGGACTGCCTGGAGATCTCGTCGGAGCACGAGGCGCTGGAGGCGGCGGACCGCGTGGAGGCGGCGATGCACGTGTGGCGGCGCAAGGCGGGCCACGGCCACGCTCGGTCGCCGTGGGGCGCCGTCAAGGACCTCATGGAGTCGGACAAGAACGTGATGCTGGCGAGCCGGGCCGAGGACGCCCTGCTCTGCCTCAAGCACCGCTTCCCCGGCCTCTCCCAGACCACGCTCGACGCCAGCAAGATACAGCACAACAAGGTAGGCGACCATGAATCCATGATCACCACACCAAAGCCGCCTTCAACTGCACCCACTGAAGATTTTCGATCTCATCACAGGCTTGAATTGTGAATTTGTGATGTGATGAATCTGATTGCTTGTGCTGCAGGACGTTGGGCAGGCCGTCCTGGAGAGCTACTCCAGGGTGCTGGAGAGCCTGGCGTACACCATAGTGACATGTATAGACGACGTTCTTTTCGCCGACGAGTCGGCGAGGAAGATCTGATGATGATGATCATTTGTTCATCCTGCCTGGACCTGGACCTGGACCAGAAAACCAAAATGCCGGTCCATACATCCGTCCAACAATATGTACATTATGCCATAACATGTAGTGGTAGTAGTACACTAATGGAAGATTGCAGCATGAGCACAGTAGGCTACTCCGGCCCTAGCATAGCCATGCTTGGGGCTACATTCATTCCATTCCCATGGTCCCTCAGTTGCATTGCATTCTCTCTATGATGACAATGGACGCCAAAGAGTACAGTATCACTTGTCACTTGTGAATGTTTCTCTTGTATGGATGGGCATGGGTCTCTCAAGTTGGCAACTGACATGATTCACCAGAGTATGAACTGTAATATATCATAAACAGGGAGAATTATATATCCTGCCCTTGAGGGAAATTATTCTTCAGACAGTCAAGGGAACAATCTATACACACCCAAACTCATATTTCCTATTCTCACACCTTTACAACCAACACCATGAAGTGAGAAGTAAAGCATAACCAAACAATTCCTAGTGTTTGGAACCACATTTATTCAGGATTATACAACTAACAGCGCCGGGCTGTGAAATAAAACTGTTATTTGCTCCATCCGGGAAATGGGATTCAACCCTATCATGATGAACTGCCTAACTCTATAATCTTTTGAGATCTCATCTATCATACTCACTTTACTTTTCCATTACCTCCTTATAACAGGACATTGCTGAATCCTCATCTCTATAGAAGAAAACACCGCTAAATCTATTAAATCCTTTTTCAGTTTTTTCCGATGTAACTTTTTTTTTCCCGTACGGCCAAAAGGCCGGGTTTGATCCGATGTAACTTCATGGATGACTACAAAGATCTACAATCTTAAAACCACAGGTCAAATACCATCTCCTCCAGTAAGTCGTCAAGCATGCCATCCCACACATCAATGACAGCATCTTCAGCATCGCATCGAAGGTCCATCCACGGTCCACTTTCCAGGTCTTTCAGCACCACCTCATCTAATGCTTTTGGAGTTCCAGTATCATCGACAAGACAATCGATGCACTTGGCCACCTCTCTAACGAGTTCCATCCCCAGTGGTGCTGGTCTCACGTTGTTCTTCAGAAAAGCTACCCATGGGTCAGCACCGAAGAAATCATCGCTTATCTTGAGAAGAACTTCCTCAACACAATCAAAAAGAAGAACCACATCGTCCGTCAGGCAGTATGACATTCCTATTTCAGCCAATACAGATGTCTCAAGCACAGACACATCCATATACCACCTCTCCGAACAGCCCCCGGCCAGCGATTCTGACGCTTCTAGCACAGACTTAATGAAGGAAACCCTTTCATTTTTATCATAAAGAACAGGAGTCTGCAACGTCTCAGATGGAGTGTCAAGTTCTTCGAAAAGAACTCTTGAGCTAGGCATGGACAACTCATCTGCAAGCACACACAATTTTTTCTGTTATCAATCGATTGCAAAAGCAAAAAAGAGGTGGAATTTCTTATTTTCACTCAAGTACCTTGCTTTCGAGTTTTATGGTTGGGACTGGTACTATTTGCCAAGGAAGGATCCAGAACCGAGTGTGGGCTCAGTTTCTCCTCTTTTTCATCAGCATTCTCTGGCAAGCAAGCAAATGTCAACATGGATGGCTTGGCTAATCCAACGACTGCTGATGGACTGTGATCGTCTTGTTCCTCAACGGGGTGCTCAGGAGAATGCATGGTCACTTCTGGTAACGCATTCGTGGGCTGTGGTTCTTCGGAAGATAACTTCAGTGAGGGGAGAAGTTTATTCATCAACTGTAGAAAAGAAAGCTCAACTTTGTATTGAAATTGCTAAAAGGTATTGACTTACTTGGTCTGAATTTATTTGTTCAAAGCTTTCACTTGTAGTTTCAACCTCGGTAGAGAGCTGTAGGTTTTCCACTGCATCTTGCATGTTCTTAACATCTGCAAACAAATGGATGTGTATATTACATTACAACAACAAAAAACTAAAGCTGAAGAGAAGGGGGTCTTGAACTTCATAAACATGAGCAACATACCTTCATCGATTAGCTCCTGAGAAATAGTGTTCTCCTCCGATAGATGGTTGCCATGATCTGTCCTGAGTTCATCCAACTCTTTACTACCTGAAGAGCTTGCACTGGTCGGTTCTGTCTCTTCGTCTTCGCTTGGTGGGCTAAAATTTGCTGAACTATCATCTTGCTCAATTATCTGTGAACTTGAGTCTGTAGCTTCCTGAGATATACTAATGCCCTCCTTTGGAGGGGAATGACTGGGAGAAAATGCCCCATCTTCCGGATGTGAAATTAATCTCCCAATGGATTCTGATTTTTGTACAGTCTGAGAAATGTCTTCATCTTGATTGTCTAGCTTCTCAATGAGATGCTTCCTAGCCTTTTCATAGGAAAAAGAGCCGACACCATGAGTGGCATCATTCCCCATGCCAATTCCACTATCTCTAAAGTTTGTTTTCTTGTCAACACTGGATGGTTCCTTAGCTATCTCACAGTCAGAAGAATCTGTACTTTCTGAACTTATCGACATACTTTCCACAGCAAACTGCTTGGGTGGATCAGCAGTCTGGAAAGTGCTACTACTCATGGTGGCAAGCTTTAGCCTCCTTCTAAGCTCTCTAAGAGAGAAATGGTGAGGAGCTTTGCCACTTTCAACCTGACCTGGCGTATTATTATGATTTGATAGTGGTGAAGAAGTTACACTACTTGAGAGAAGGCTACCCTGACTTCTTGCAGGACTTGGCTTCAAGATTACTATTGTGCTAAGGCCACGGGAAGTATCATTTAGCTGTGATGGTTTCCTCATGACTAACTTATCCTCTTGCAAGAAAGAATTATACTTTCTTTGCACTTTACTTGGTGACACCTCCGACTGCTCTATGCCGTTAGTCGCACCTTGCAACTTAGTTACTTCATCAGAATCTGCGGGTTCTAACTTGGGACCTCCTAGGGATGTATAGAGGTTTTGGAGGCACTGTAACAATCTAGAGCTCGGGTCTCGCAGAAGCATCAGAAACAACTCTTTGTTTGAGCTCAGCAGCTGCAGTGCGTCAACCAGTTCTTTGGACCTAGCTTCGCCGCTGCTGGTTATGTATTCTGCATTCGCTGATTGATGGCTTATTACCGCTTCGGCCACATCTTCTAGTGCTTTTTGAATAACACAGGGTATCCGACTGGGATGTGCACCAGCATCAGCATTGTTCTCTTGGTCAACTGAATAAGAAATGTTACCGGATTTAACAGAATCGCTGCTGTCTTGACTTCCATTGTGACTTCTGTAAATTTCCATGAGACTCGCAGCCAAGTTTAGGTCAATCTCAGATCCTTCAGGCAGATTCACAGACTTAACATCACTAGAGAATATCCCCAGCGTGTTTCTTTCTGTTTGCTTCAAGGGCTGTGTGCCACTGGCCATCTCTTCTTCCATCAGTGCTCTAATACTTGGCCTACCGGCATAAAATGTTTCAGCTCCATGGTCTCTGTCATTCTGAGAAAGGCAATTGATTGTATTCGCAGTTATTTTCAAGATGTTAGAAATACTTCTGACCATGTTAAACTCCAACGTACCGCATATAAATAAAAAAGATTGCATCTATTTTGTACGCTAATAAATTTGATATTACATAGTACTCTGCCATACCTAAAATATCCGTACTAAGTGTCTTCAAAGCTTAAAGAAGTTCCAAAGTTACCACATTTGGAGGTTTATAGCGCTATTTTGTGCTCCCTCCGTCCCAAAATAAGTGTTGTGGCTTTAGTTCAAATTTGAACTAAAGTCATGAACTTATTTTGGGACAGAGAGAGTACTTCCTATGTGAAAAACTGGAAAATAATAGTTTTCAGTCGATTCAAAACTTACATCTGCAGCCGTGATTCTGTTGTAATCCTCAGAGCCTTTTAGACCCCTTTTAACTGCACAAAGTACACAGTTTACCTTTAGCAAATTCATGGACCAGATGATACATTAACTCTTACTAGTATAGTGCTGCTAAGCAATGGCATCGTGTTCCTCACCTGAATATGTATTCATCCGTCGGCTCCCATCTGAAAGATATTTTTGACCACGACGGAAGTCGAACATGCGGATCAGCCCCGACATACAACCAACCTGAACCTTCTCATTCCGCTGTTTGTAACTTTTGTTTGCCATGTTGGGGGACAACATGGCCAAACGGTGTTATCTTGTAAGGACTCTCTTCAGACGAGTTAACCTGGATGCATAAAGCACACGCGTTAAACGAAAGTTGTGTGAACACTGAACAGCACAAAATAAGGAATATATAATGGCAACCAAAGCCTCCCCCTTTTTCCACCCTCCCAAGTCCCAACAACTCAGAGTTTCTCAAAGTATGTTCCAATTAGTGAATGGTGGCACAACTAACCCCATAAACAAATACAGCGCACCAAATAAATGAATGAGAAATGATACAAAGACCCAAAAGACAAAGACCATATCGACAAGAGGCAAGGATCACATTGCACCTACCGGATGCAAATGTCGGCTTCGACGTGGTTAGAGTTACAGGCTTTCGTGTTTAGTATTACATTCTTTAGTACGATTAACCGTGTCACAAGAACTTGAAAGAATCAAAGGAGCAAAATTTGACGCACGAAGCTTCTCGGAATATTGAAAAGGCAAATATGCCACATATTTAGTAAAAGTAGAGACAGAGGTTTTCCGGGGCATCGGAAAGGTAAATATGCAGAACAGATTAACTGGAACCGGAGGAGGCAGAAGTATTTCGGGGCATCGAAAAGGCAAATTGTGAACTCTGAAGATTTCAATTCATTCCCCCCTCATTCCGATAACGAAAGGAACAGCTATCATGTTGGATTAAGCATCTCCCAAACGCTGCTAGCTGACCGAAATGCCCGTTCTTCTCTATAAATAAAACAATATAGTACCAAAATGGACTTTGCCTTTGCGTCATTAAAAAACAGAGCACCGACGGAGCACTACAACAAACTGAAAGTTCTGTTCGTATTGGGCCAAGTTAATCAGACTGTCTAACCAGATGAACGGAATATCAAGATCAAGATTGGTTAATTTACCTGTTTACCGGCGAGTGTTGATCACAGGACCCACCAAGTGACAACCAGGTTGTCGCCCTGACCTCTGTTCTTGTAAAACAGACTGCTGAATCTTCTGAATCGCCTTGTGTTCCGCCTCTCGAGACTCGGCACCGATATTCAGAGATTAACTCAGAATCCGACCTCCCGGCTCTCAGCAATGAAGAAGCCAACTGAAGACGGGAGAAAACAGATTGGAATGATCTTCTGGCAGAGCAGGAAACCCTCCTTGTTATTGCCGTGCCTCCTCGGTTTCCACGAGGAAGGATGCCCCCACCCCCAAGACTTGGAATCCACGTCCAGAATCGAGAAACTTGGCACGCCGGAGAGGAATACCTCGCAAGGATCTACACACGCAGAAGGAAGGAAGAGGGCGGAGCAAACATGCAGGCCACGCCTCCGGCGGAGTCTCAGTCCTTCGGCCTCCGGCGATTCAGAATCTCACAGGCAGGGAAGACCCGAGCGCCGGAACAATCTTCTGATTGATCCTCGGTTTTCTTGGCAGCGGACCGGCGAAACACGCCGACGCCGGCGCCGAGATCGAATTAATTCCCCAGGCCTTCAGAGATGGAAGGAAACAACCCAAATGCGGATGAACAGATACTCACAGCCCCTTCCTTTTTCACAGGACCGTGTGAAAGAAATTGTTGCCTTTTTCTGAAGATGATCCTTTCTCCCTCTGTGTCCCTCAGCAAACTGAGCCGTCCGCCATGGGGACGCATGCACGGCTCCTCCTTAGCAATCGGCAGGCTTCTTGGGACGTGGAGGAACCCCTTGGCCTCACTGCCTACTCTGCTCTCCTACCACCATCTCTCTCTCTCTCTCTCTCTCTCTGATGACGACGGAGGGGCAGCGGATTAAAAGAGGGGGGTTTGGATTTGATATATCTCTCTGTTTTGGTATGTCCCTCGTGTCCCTCTTTTTGTACGTCATAGCTGCTCGATCAAGCTCAACACGTAGTGGCGGCTGGCAAAGGAATGGGGAGAGAAGAATAAATCTTGACACATACACCCCTGAACATGCCACTATATACTAGGTTGGGACAATAGACATGAAGTGGTAAAACATCATCATTATTAAAACACAACATGTTATTATAATTTATATATGATTGTTAAGTCCATTCATGTTTCTATATAAGAATAGCTATCGTGCAAACGAAATTCATAATGTCACATCTAAACAAGTGTGACAAAAGTTTCCCCAAATGAGAAATGGGGGAATTAAAAGGTTTTGAGAGGTGGGCAGGAAAAGTTGGTGGCTAACCAATTGGCAGATAAACTTATTTTTGGCTTGCCTACATACTGGCTGATAACTTTTGGCACCAAACCATCAGTTTCTAAATGCGCAATGCATTAAAACACTTTCTAAACATGAAGCCCGAGTGGCTCGACGTCCTAATAAAGAATGTGCTACCGATAAGAGGGGTGCTTTTACAGCTAGATGATAGTTCATTTTCAGTTCACTTGGTGCCTCATGACACTATGGTTGTCGTCAAGTGATGCCTTGTTATATTTTTCAGTGTCGCCTTGTATGTACTTCTGGTTGCTTTGTGAAGTTGATGGAAATGACAATCCGGCAAGGGAAGGGCATCCTCGTGTTGAGCTTTGTTCTTTCGATATGTTGTAGTAGTCAGTGCACGGTGAGGAACTAAGGATGTGTCGTGTCGTCTCGGTGGTGTTATGATGTTGGTTGCTCCTCGTAAAAACGTGGTTGTTGTTAAGTGATGTCATGTGGTCTTTATTTTATGTCGCCTTTTTGTTACCACTTCCAATTTTCGGTAGGGCTTCTCTCAGTCTTCGTTAACAATTGTTGGTACTTTTGCATAAATTTTACATGAACTCTGAAGAGGAAACATGGAGTAAGCAAGGAGAATTACTTGTGTAAAGTATTGAGTTCTATATGCTCAGTGTTCGTGGTTATGTTTTCCTTTTGGGTGTGTCGAGTATGTTTGTGCACATTTCCGACCAACCTCTCTCCTCGGAGCACCGAGCAGAGCAACATCCAAACCACATCACTTTAATTTCAACATCCAACATGATCCATTTGACGAAGACTCACCGTGCAGCCTTTGTCGTCAGATATCATTTTTTTCTTCGTGTCAATCCCACTCATAAAATATACCTAGGACTTTTTGAGGTGAAATTGAATTCAAATGTCAAAATTTAACCTCTAGTTCAAAATAACTGCAACTTTCACTAGCTCATTTGAGTGAACTATGATTACAACATTGCACGGTGATTAGAATATACAATTTATTTTGTTTTAATTATTATTATTTTGTGAAATATCCGGATCTAATGTAAAAGTTCATTGGAAGTATAAAAGCACCCGCCAGAACGAGTCGCCGATGCACCACCGTCGCTACTCTCATACCAGAGCCGACATGACCTTGTTGATAACAACTGGGAAGTGTTTCGTGCACGTGTATCTAAGGACCGGGTGTCCTGAAGCCGCAATCATCGTTGTTGAACCCTTAAATCGATCCGAAGCAGTTGTCATCATATATTGCCATCATGCACACATGGAGAAATCCTAACCTTGCCGTCCCAAAGAGACGGTATGAATCTACGTTGGAGCTCCATCATCTTCATCTTGACGGACAAATTTATGGATGATCGAAGTCCACAAGACCAAATCAAATATGAATCGCCAATCATCCGTCTGAACACCGCCCCTGCAAGGACTAAAAAGCCATAACCTAAATTACTAGCCGGAGTCGACGCACTAGGATTCCCCACCCCGCCACTCAGCAGCCGGAGCGACATGTAGAGGGAAAGAGAATCCACGGGTTGAATGCTTAAACTTAGGGAGGGGGAGGGAGGGGGGGGGATTTGCCGTGGGCACGCTTGCGTGAGGGAAAGTAAAACAATCACGACCCTCCTTTGCTTCAGTTAATTAGAGTTACATGAAAAAAAGTTTCACGTTGAATTATTTATCAGACAATAAATAAATTTATCACCAATCTCTTCGACTTTTTCCTGCAAGTATCTCTCTGACTTTCTAGTTGACCAATCCATATTGGTTTTGTCTGACCACAAAAGGAATTAAATAGGACAATAAATAAGCTTAAAAATGATTATGATATACAATTATTCCACTTGAATTAATTAGAATGATCTCTGGTTTTTTATAGAAGAAAGAAAGGCCTAATTCTGAATTATTTAGGATATAATAAATAAATGTATCCTCAATCTCTCCAGCTTTTTCATGCAAAGCAATATCTGTCTGAATTATTTTGGTTCACCAATCCACATTGGTTTCCTCTGACCAGCATTTTCAGGCGAATGGAAACAACCTGTAGGTTTTGCATCTTGTATAATAATAATTGTCCTCCTAGCACGGCAGCGGCAGCAAGTGTCATCATCCAATTCTTAATTCCGAGGATGTGACAAACCAACTAGAATAAGATTCGCCGGAAATCAGTTGGATTAGCATGAGATACAATAAGAAGCGTCTAACTAAAGCATTCCGGCATCATCCGTTTCTTTTTCCTTCATTCTTTTTCCATGTCAAACATTTCTTAGTATCAGTGGTAGTATGTCATTTCGTACACCTCGTATTACACACAGTTTCTTTACTTTCGCCTGCGTACACGCGGCCGGAAACAGTGGGCCTCCTCGTATACGTACTGTACAGCACACAGTACAGAGAGACGTACGTAGCTGGTCTGGATAGCTCTACAAGACCGTAATAAACATGCCTTTGTACTTCTGCCGGCGGCCGTACGTCCGGCTAGCGCGATGGAAGGTCGGGGCATACGTGGACCGCGACCCGGTCCGACGGCGGTCGATGCATGCAGCATGGGATGGCAAAAAACACATATTTGACTACATATTTGACTTGAGGACGAAAAGAATTCATAATCTGAACTGCTTTCAAAAAAATTTCACTGAGCTGACTGTTTCGAGTGGCGCCCGACAGATAGACGACACACTATACTGTGTAGCGCCTGGCTTTTAGGCGCCACACGCCGGTCCAGCGTGGCAGCTCGGGCCCCACTCCTGGTTGTGCAGCGCCTAACTGAAAGGAATTGCACAGTGTAGTGCAGCGCCTAACAGGAAGGAGCTGCACAGTGTAGTGCAGCGCCTAACTGAAAGGAGCTGCACAGTGTAGTGCAGCGCCTAACTGAAAGGAGTTAAACTATTGTAACTTTTAATCCGTGAATCCGACGAAAACGTGCCTTATATGAATGTTGCACATTTTTCCGTGTTCTACGCAATGGTGGCATTTTCATCTATGTTAGGATCAATTTGCTTGATAAAAACCCTGTTGCAAAAGTGTGTCATAATATAACTGACATAATCTGTTAAAATTTACAAACTTGACATGATGATAGCCATTGACCTATAGCTCTTACGCGTTTGCAACCTACATGAGTTTTGCACTGCATAATGTGTACTTTCACGCCATGCCTATGCTTGCCATGTTAATCATCTTTAACATGTTCATTTCTTGCATCTAAGTGACTAACATGATATAAGTGAACTTCTGTTACAGAAAGTTCACTTGATACAACTTTCATGATACAACTTTCTGTAACAGAACTTCACTTATACCATGTTAAAAACATATGAACGCGATGCCACCATGCACCGGCTCCTCCTTTCAGTTTGTATGCGACCAAAGGAACTCTACGATCTTCCGGAACCTCCATGACCTCAAAGAAAGTCTCCACTTCATATAACCAATCCAGGCACCCTTCAATGTCAACATTTCCATTAAAACTTAGGATCTCAGCTTTCACCTTGTATGTATCTCTTGCATACGTAGGGTTGGGTGCTCTCCGATATGCGTAGAGATTTGGCTCTTCAAGGGCATCATCATATTCTTCACCTTCAGAAGGCTCAACATAAATTGGCCTTCTTGAAGCACGTTGAACAACATGTTGTCGTGGCGGTCTTGCTCCAAGATTACCTCTCCTTCTTCCTTGATGAACATCTTCCTCTTCTTTAGATGAATCTCCTTCATTGGTAGCAGGGGGACACCCTTTCTTATCATCTCAACCAGCTAGTCAAATCTCCTATTAAGATCTTCACGCAGCTCTTTGATTTGTTGTTCAACAGCATTCATCCTCTTCTCCAATTGCTCCATTGCTTGCTGTAACTTACTCTCGAAGAGGACAACAAGAACTAGTATGGGTCAACGAGGCTCTGATACCACCTGAAGCAGCACAAAGTTTGTGGAGGAGCAACTTCACCTTGCTGCTACAATGTGTACATCACAAGTGTTGAAGGAACAGCTTCAACGTGCTGCGCTAGATATCGCTCTAGAGGCGAATGTAGGTTGATAGGCGGCAAGAGTTCAATCCAGAACTCCTAGGGCACAAGATCTACTCCAAGATCTTAGATAAGAACAACAAGTTCTATTATAGGTAGGGGTACATAGTCTGCCTCCAAAGTAGAGGCGAGGACCTCTATTTATAGGGCTTTGGGAAGCCTTCACATACTTCTACTTATAGCTGGAATACTCTAGAAAACATTATGTAAGTTTCACCATTCTACTCATAGCTACTCACAACTAGAAGACTCTAGAAAACAGTAGGTAGGATAGAAAAGAAAAGGAAAGAAATACTACACTAGAGTGGAAGCATCTAGAAGTAGCCAAACAGATCTGGCATGTGTTTTCTTTCTTCTCATCTAGTGTTCCTCATCAATACCGACCTCAGCTTTTTCCAGTATCCTAAAGACAGAGTCCAAATCAGAGAACATGTGCTCTTGCTACTGACAGAAAACATTATAGGTGCTAAATTTTAAGGCTATGTAAGTATATATCTGATAAAATGCAAAGTTCTGATGATATCGATGAACTCGAAGAAATTAATGTGTCAATCTGGCAGACCATTGCCTTAGGAACTTTACTGTTTCAAAACATAGTGATGCACATATTTAGTGGGTGTGAAAATGACATGGACTTAAAGTAGACATAATATTTTCTAAGTTTCATAATTAGATCATATTCATATAATGCCAGGATTAATTACTATGGATCTTACAAAATACATTCTGTAACAGAAGTTCACTTATATCATGTTAGTCACTTAGATGCAAGAAATGAACATGTTAAAGATGATTAACATGGCAAGCATAGGCATGCGTGAAAGTACACATTATGCAGTGCAAAACTCATGTAGGTTGCAAAAGCGTAAGAGCTATAGGTCAGTGGCTATCATCATGCCAAGTTTGTAAATTTTAACAGATTCTGTCAGTTATATTATGATGCACTTTTGCAACAGGGTTTTCATCAAGCAAATTGATCCTAACATAAATGAAAATGCCATCATTGCGTAGAACACGAAAAAATGTACAACATTCATATAAGACATGTTTTCATCGGATGCACGGATTAAAAGTTACAACA
This sequence comes from Triticum aestivum, assembly GCF_018294505.1. Classification (NCBI taxonomy): domain Eukaryota; kingdom Viridiplantae; phylum Streptophyta; class Magnoliopsida; order Poales; family Poaceae; genus Triticum; species Triticum aestivum. Next base: position 522,691,431 of record NC_057799.1, on the reverse strand, counting down.
GTTTTAATATAAGGTAGTGCAGCTCCTTTCAGTTAGGCGCTGCACTATACTGTGCAGCTCCTTTCTGTTAGGCGCTGCACTACCAGGAGTGGGCCCGGGCTGCCACGCTGGACCGGCGTGTGGCGCCTAAGAGTCAGGCGCTGCACAGTATAGTGTGGCGTCTATCTGTCGGGCGCCACTCGAAACGATTAGCTCAATGAATTTTTTTAAAAGCAGTTCAGATTATGAATTCTTTTCGTCCTCAGGTTAAATATGTGTTTTTTTGCCGCATGGGATGGAGGTTGGCGGAGGGGTCGCTGTCGCTCTCGCTCGTGTCGGCCGGTGGGCTTCGCGTCCGGCCATCATTGCCCAACAGAACAGGCGAGCGACCATGTATGCGTTGCGTACGCTGGGCGACCGGTATTTTATTCCGGCGACGTCTCAACCTTCCCTTCCCTTCCCTTCCCTTCCTCTCAGTCTCAGATCTGCCACGAGTTGCTCTTCCGGACGGCGTGGCCAGCGACGCGTCATGCAGCGTGCGCGCTGTGCTGCAATTCGGTTCACGGGGACGCGTCGGGTGCAGGCAGACGTACGCTCGGACCGCGCGGATAAGGAGGTTCCGCTTTCTCCGCGCGCGCACGCTCGGACGGCATGCACCGGTGACAGCGTGCGTGGCATCCGCACGGCGACGCCGACTGGTGTCCGCCTTCTGCCGCTAGGTGGGCGATCGATTCCATCGCGTACGCGTCGCCACTGGGCTGGCTAATCAATCGGCCTCGCCAAGAAAAGAAGGGCGATTTGGATATATCATTCCTGTTCCATCCGTCAGTCGCCTAACAGCCCAGGGTTTTGTTGCTAAGTGTACTTATGTTCGACGCCAACGCCTCACCGGCCATCCAGGTTTTGTCCCCGTTCAGCTGTCCGCGCATTACACCAAGAACTAAAACTGGCTGTTACGGGGTCCTAATCCAAACCCAACCCCATGCAACTGCCGTTCGATCTCGATCTCGATCTCTTCTCCACAGTTCTAAAGTACAAAGAAACACAAGCAACTCTGTCTTGCGAGGTCTGATGTAACCCGTTTTGTCTTTTCTTTTCTTCTGGTTTTATAGGGATGCTCTGATGTATCCTTCATTCCTTCCTTGCCAGCAGTTTTGACAAAGGACGATCAGTTTGGCGGAGTGAAAGTATTTATTTATTTTTCAACGAAAAATGATCCAGATCTATTATAAAATTCGCCGGAAGTATAAAACATCTCAAACATAATAAAAATCACATCGAGATTCTGGCGCCTGACTTGGAAGTGCTAGGCTCCCGTCCGAGTCAAGATGTTCACTTGGCTGGCCGATCTTGACCGCTGTTGGACTGCCGCCAGGCTGGCTCGCCATGGTCTCCCTCACAACGACAGATGCGTCCTGTGCGACCAGGCCACCGAGACCATGCAGCATATAATCGTTGGCTGCCCCTTCTCCAGGCAGATTTGGCATGATGTTCTGGCCTGGGTG
>NC_057799.1:522677471-522689487 GCF_018294505.1 Triticum aestivum | reverse complement strand
AATGATCAGTTTTGGCAGAGTGATTTTTTTTCTTTTTTTTGGGCGAAAATGATCCAGATCTATTATTAAAGTTCACCGGAAGTACAAAGCATCTCAAACATAATAAAAATTACATCAAAATTCTGAGACCACCGAACGGCCACTACCACCGCCGGAACAAACCGCCACAGAGAATGATCAGTTTGGCAGAGTGATTTTTTTTTTGCGAAAATGATCCGGATCTATTATTAAAGTTCGTCGGAGGTACAAAGCACATCAAACATAATAAAAATTATATCGAGATTCTGAGACCACCAAACAACCACTACCGCCACCCGAATGAGCCGCCAACGCGCTGCTATCACTGCCCCTCTATCCGAGCCGGCTTGACCTTGTCGATGACAGCCGGGAGATCTCCGTGCACGTGCCCCTAAGGACCAATACCCTGGAGCGGGAGTCGTCGTTGGTGAACCATTGAATAGATCTGAAGCACCTGACATCAAATCTAGCCACATGACGAGAAACCCTAACCTCACCGTCCCAAGAAGACGACATGAATCTACGTCGAAGCTCCGTCGACTATGTCCAGATGAACGAAGTCGAGGAGGATCGAAGCCTGGAAGAAAAACTCGAAGAAAAGCCCCGCCATCCGCCCGAGCGCCGCACCTGTGAGAACTAAAAACTCTTAACCTAATCTACTAACCGGAGCGGAGGTAGCAGGATTCCGGCACGTAGAGGGGAGAAGAAATCCACGGGCTTGCCGGTGAAGCTTAGAAGGGAGAGTTTGTCCTAGCCACCAAGGAATAGGGAGGAAAAGCTTAGTGTGTAGTAGCAGCATCCTTTTGTCTACGCTTAAAAGTATTTATCTGAAGCTACGAGCGGTAAGAATATATATTGCCTCCTAATTCTCCCCCTTTTGATCCAAAGGTGAGAGAGATGGTGACACCAGGAGAGCCAAAAGGGGTTATTATGACTAATGTCTAATGAACCCAGAAAGAAAATACTACTACTAATCATAGACTTTTAGCTAGTAGTAGATGGATGGATATGTCACATGTGTAGCTAGCTGCAGGTGCTGTAGCAAATTTAAGGTTTTCAGATCAGCAACAGTGCATCTGTGCATGGCATGGCGTGTGCTGTTGCCGCCGAGGAAGAGGAGACCAGGCGAGACGAACCCCAAAGCGTAAATGAGATGCAGGGGGCCATTATTGGCAAACTGTTGCCACCTGACGAAATATAATTATGCACTGTGCTAATAGCACACCCCGTTGTCCATATCAACACACATATCAGGCATAAAGGAGATAGGTGACTAGTAATGAACCCAGTTGGTGCAACAAATATTTATGTCTCATGGGTTGCAATTGCAAGTATGGTATAGAGTTATTTACACTCAAAGCGCAATCAGTCCTCCTGGGAAACAGAATGAGAAGAAACAACAGCTATTTAATCATTATTATTAATCTTTCTGATCCAGCTTGATGCTATGTTGTGTGTGTACCTCTTGCTATCTTCACAGGGAAATTATGCTATTCTACATTCTGCAAAATTTCCTGACAGAGGGTCAAGTGATTTTGCATTGTTTTCTTGCCGAGGAGGCTCGTAGAGACCGTCCAGATGATGAAGCTGCTAATTCAACTGCACACTCCATCCCATACTGTCCTCCACAAGGCCTTTCTGGATAGCTGTAAGTGCCGAATACAGTTGCTGGGACACCGCTCCGACCTTCCCGCCCCCATACTCCACTCTGCAAACGAACGAGAGTTGATCGATTTCAATACAGGAATGGTAATCAATAGACGACATGGCTGGCAGATCCCATAAGTTTTCCAATATTGCGCCAACTGGCAATTGCAGATTTTGTATGAACAACCAATGAAAGAAGATAATAAACCCTGCCTATCCTGGTACAATCATAGGCCTTGCAGAGCCAGGCCCCAACAATTCAGTGGAGCTGGTACAATCATAGAGCAAACATGAAATGCTGCTGCTGCCGCTGCTAGGCGCTTAACTCATAGTTAGAGATGCAATATGTCTGAATGCCTAATTTCGTAAGCTTATAAACCCTGCCTATCCTGCCTAGATTTGGTAGTCTCATTAATCAAATACTCCCTCCATTCCATGATAAGTGTCGTGCTCTTAGTTCAAATTTGAACTAAAACCACGACACCTATTATGGAACGGAGGGGGTATGTAAATGGATGCTAGTAGAAAAATAATTGCTTCAAGACTATGGTATTTTACCTTCTTCCGTGGTACACAATGGAACCAACGGGTGATAGTACAACGGCAGTCCCTGTACAGAAGACTTCATCAGCGTCAAGCAACTCATCTATCGCAATAAGGCGCTCTTCGACCTGAAAATAAGAAAGCTAGCATGTTAAATGAAAAGATCGTATCATATCTCATATTGTTGCTCCATAGACGATCTAGGCTGAAGATGAACATCCCTGTTTGAGTTACCTGGATTCCAAGATTTTGGGCAATTTCAATTATACTTCTTCTTGTGATTCCAGGAAGAATTGTTCCCGTTAATAGTGGAGTAGAAATAACATTATCCTGTCAGGAAAAATTCAATGATAACATTCCTATCAAAATATAGTAATAAGAAAATAGTGCAATACAACATGTACAGTTTGGAGCAGTCATGGAATTAAGTAAATATCCTGCCTACTAGCATGCTAATCAGGTGATGATATTCTGCATCTGCGCCTTATTTCAGTTCTTTCAATAGACTACGCAAATGCCCCAAGACATCATTGTCAGTGAAATCATAGGCACTAATACTCAACCTACTCTACACTGTTGTTTTCATAGATCCACTAGCAAAGGAAGCCAAATGGAACAAAGTAAAGTACACATACCTTCACCATCAATATATTACAGGAAGAAACTTCCTCCACAAACTTCTTATGCACGGGATCCAAGTAAAGAACATCAGAATGACCTTTCTCCTTGGCTCTTCTCTGAGCACTAACAACCTGCATACAGGGATTCAACAAAAGTGCAAAGCATCAGGAACCACATAACAATATGTTAATGTTCTTCCTGATCTTATCAAACCAGAGAGATCAAGATAAGCATTTATACACACCAAATTTTGAGGAAAGCTACCACTATCCTATGCAAAATTAGAGCTGAGACGGACTTAGCAGCACAACAGTAGCATGCAAGTTGAGGGTAACTGCAAAATATTGGAAGCCAAACTCATATTCACAGAACCAGGGAGTAAAGATGTACACAAGGTAATCGTTGATTAGATGAATAATATCACACTTATTACAGATCAAGGTGTGTTACCGAAGCATAATTTCCAATTGTCTTAATATCACCAGTTCCACCAGGTGCAGCGCGGTGATATTCTTCCTCAGTCAATAAGCTAATTGGTGACAGGCCATCCTGAAAGTAAATAAGACATTGAGATATTACTGTTACAACCATAAAAATGGATATATGAAATAGAAATAAGCCAAATTCACCTTGAAATAGTGACCAACTGGGCAAACATACACAACAAATGTATACTCCGGGGCAGGTGCTACACCTAGCATAGCTCCACTTCCAATCAGCAGCGGCCTGATATATAAAGAACCTTTGCCAGTGGGGGGTACCTACAATCTCATGAAGCACATAACCCATGAGAAAGGAGATATGCATCACATGTCACTGTTCAACGAAAGATGTTCTTACCCAACGCTTGTTTGCCAATATAGTTTGCTTGACAGCTGATAGGAACTGCTCAACGCTTGGTGCAGGCATGCATAGCCGATCTGCACCTATCCTCATCCGCAACGCGTTTTCCTTGGGGCGAAAAACAACTACTGAACCATCCTCCTTTCTGTGTGCTCTAAGACCTTCGAGCAATCCCTGCACGTTTTACAAGCATGTTAGAGCATATCCAACAAAAATGGAGCAAACGAAAGCAGCCTACATATCTGAAATCAACAAGGATATTATTTACATAGCACTGTTCACCAATCATGTAGCGATTCTTCAAGGCAGAGCTGGGAGATAAACAAACCTGGCCATAATTTAAAACTGCAGCAGCAGGGTTCAGCTCGATTGGCCCATATGGAACCAATTCACCCTTGGTGAACACCCCATCTGACGAACATTTCATTATATACATAAAGTCCGTCGGGACCAGTTGAAATCCAAGAGTCTCCCAGTCGAAGTCGACTAGGTCCGGAGTTCCTGTGCTGGAACATGCAGCTCACATGAACAAACAATAATTCGGCAAAACAGGAAAACTGCCCATAATGGGACAGCCAGAACGCAGAAGGGAACTAAGCTTATTGGCAGCTACTAAATGCAAATGCACACTGATACAGTGATAGTACTGCACCGATTTCTTCTAGTTTATTTACCTCCTCGTGGCTAGTAAACCTTTTGACATGATCAATTGTGGATTTTAGCAATCTTTCCTTCTTCGTTTAACTAAGTAGTGGATTGTGACAATATTTTCCTTCAACAGCACATCAATTGTGCATAACTATGTCTTAATGTAGGACAAATGGGCGGACAATAGAAGCACCGGAATGTGAATCAATCCCCATTCTTCATATACAACCTATATATAATTTTTAACTATGTTCTTGTTCTGCCAGTAACAGCAGGCGGGCATAGTGGCTGGCGTAAACGAAAACGAAAGTGCAGCAGCGCGGAGCGCCGGGTCAAGTTACCGTACTTGTATGATGCCGTCATCAGGGCGGAACACGGGCTGCTCCTTGCCGCAGTGCCTCGCCTGGAGACGGAGACGGCGCTGCCGGACAATCGCTTCTGAATCTGCAGACAGACACACTTTTTAGGTGTTTGATGGTTTTCCCCATAGTTGCAGGCAGTACGACTTAACCGATCGCCGTGCTGCAGTAGAAAGTCGCGGATGAAAAACCGTACGGGTTGCGAGGGTAGGCCCGGATGCGGCCTGGGGCTGGGGGAGACCGACGTGCCGCGCGGAGAGGCGGAAGCGGGGGACGCCGGAGCGCGGAGGCGGAGCTCCATATTTGTATGACTCGCCGGGGCGGGGGATCGGCGGTGGGTGGGGGTAGGTTGGTTGACTACTCGGCACGGTTGGGGATATTGGAGAAGGAGTCGCGGGGTGGCGGCTGCGGAACGGACGAATGGCAAGCGTGCCGGCGGCTCGTTGCCATTGGGTCGCCCGCCGGGTGGCGAGGTCCGGAAGTGGGTCGAGGCGTGCGGCTCCACCCTGTCAGTGTGGGTGCGGAGGCCGGAGGCGGCGGGGTAGGCAGGGATTTAGGTCCACCGGTCAGCGAGGCAGAAACGTCTTTAGCTCGGTTTCTCGTAGGAGTGCATATCTGGTGATACCGTGTGTGGCATGATCCCCTGATACGAGACCTTGTTGGCCGTTCGATCTGGACTTGAGGCACAGGATGGAGCAGGCTCAGTTCGCATTGCAATTTATGCAAAAGACACCCTGGGTTATTCTGTGATTCAGCCGAAGTGCATACCGCTCTGTTCTGTTTTCCTCTTCTTCGATACGAAATTTTCCCCACCGCCGCCGCCTAGGTCATATCCTACCGCCGCCGGCCACCATGGAGCATGCCCCATCCGCTGCTGGACGCCCCAATCCAGAGCAACATAGAGGGCTATCGCGTGTGCGACGAAAGTTTGCTCAGAGCCGGCACAAGCTGTTGGCATCCCCATGGGAGCGGAGACGAACCTCTCGTCGCCGCAGCTAGATCCGACCAAGTCGCGGGAGTCGGTGACCCTACTCAACGACGATCAGGTAAGAGGCAGCGCCTCCTTTCTTGTCAGTACCTGGCCGTTTTCTGGTGCCTGCATTCCCGATTTTGATTCTTTGGTTTTAGAACTGGATGTCGGCGTTGCGGGAGTCTGTGTCGTTCGGGCGGTTCCTATCCGAGCCACTCGAGTGGGATACCACGGGGCATGTCTCGCCGGCAACGATGGCGCACGTCCGATCACCTCCGACAGCTGAGTTTGATCTGCCGCTACATGCCGCGGCGTTCAGACCTCAATCTGCGTCCTCCAACTGCAGTGCTGCGCACATTGGAAGTTCTGGACCAGCCCAGAGTTGTAATCCATGCTTGCCCGCGGCTCGTTCGTCACTAAGTGCAACACATATTGGAAAAGCCGATCTCTATATGGTAAGTTCATCCTATAATCTCATTAAATAATGGATTTACTTGTGGGTATCCATATAGAATTGAAACCAATATGTCATCCTATTAGGACAGTTAAACTAAATAAAGCAACAATAATTGCCTGTAGTAAGGAAGATGTAACAGTAGGCAGTAGCAGTCGGCAGCTACGTAGAGAGGTGTGGCAGCAACAACTTTAGTGTTCGTCCGGACATCTTTTTTTGAGAATATAAGATTTCCTTTTCAATTGTTCTCCACAATGTAGCCCTTAATGATAGGAAAGCTCTGAATAAGTGTTGATGTGCAAAAGCATTATCACTATGAAATATTTTTGAGAACATATAGGCACACAAGAAGGTGCCTCTTTGTTTGGCTATTTTCCTTTTGTGAGTCGTGGGTTACTTCTAGACAGGGCTAGAGTGTCACAACTCAACTGTTCAATTGTATGTCAACAAATGAACGAAGTGGAAAAATCATGCAGATACAGCTACATGTACTATTAGTTCTAGTATAAAATTATGTGTCTCACATTTCAGTCGCAACAGATGTTAAAGTTAATTCGTAGTGGAGATATGCATCAATATTTTAAACTTGAAGATTTAGAAGAATGATTACTGCAACATCTTGATGTTCTTGTTGAGTCATTGGTTCTGGCATCTAATCCTGGGATCTAGCAGTGTATAATATTGATCACCACTTCTTGTCCTAATATGTCCATCTGAATTGTATATAAACGCAATCTTTCTTATAAAGTGTCATAGAATGTTTCTTACATACAGTAGTTGAAAACCTCATGTACAGCCTAGCATAAGTGAGCATTTAGAGTAATTGACTAAAATTCATGCCAAATGAGGCTCAATAATGCTCGACTAACAGAAAATCCCAGTAGAACTCTAGGTCAGGCTGGGACCTCCCAGTATTGGAAATCTATGTACTTGTTCTCACTTTGCAGCAGCTGGAATTAGGAAAGTTTGATGGATCAAAATTACTTTATCACAGTGTAATAGGCTGACTTGCTGGCCAAATAAACTGGCCTGCTAATCAAAATAGTGTCTTCTTTGACTATCTACAAATATTATGGGTAAAATAAGATGTAAGCATTGTTTAGTTTTCTAACAAGAGAACAATGACATGGAGGGCGAGTAACAGACCTTTCGTACTCGGCACACTGAACTCAGTACATGTGCGATTGTCGACTGCTACTTTCTTGATTAACTACATAGCAAAAGTGGAAAGAAGAAAAAGAGGTGAATATAACTCTACTGGTTATGACTTGTGAGCATGTCATGATCTCTTAGTGTAACAAGCGATTTTTTTTACATGCTGTTATAGGTCAAGAAACAACAAAATTGATCAGGAGAATTAGATGGTGCAACAGACATGCAGGTTATTTGGCGTCACAGAAGTATTTACGGTTTCACATATTTAATGTTGTACGATCTTTTGAGAGGGTTTATTAGGTTGTTGTAATTCTTGATGTTATCATGTAGGTGTGCATTTCTGCCCAGCATAGGATGGCGTACAAGGAGAATATGGAGTCACCAAGTGATCTGTAGTGAAGCTGTTTGGTTTAATTATGTAAATTAGTGAACTAAGTAATATGCTTGTAAATATATGTATATTAAGGTCATGTTAATTCCTAGACCAAGATGGCAGCATATGATGCACCTTTATTTGTGGACATGCTTCTGATCCAGCGATCTTTTGATGCTATGAATGATTTTTGGCAATTTGCCATCCCTCACAATTTGTTAGCTTGTACTATTGTTTGTTGAGATTGATTTTTTGTCAAGATTTCTGCTAAATATTTTGATCATCGAAAATTTCATATGTGAATACAGGAATGAAAAATGGGTTCATGCTGATCACATGCCAATATATTCATTATGAAATAAAATTGATGGCGACCTGAAGGCTCAAGATAAGAATGTTTCAAGTTGTTGCTTGCTGTACTGATGAGAGCTTACTTTAAATGTACTGAATTTTAGCATGTACTCCCTCCGTTAGGAATTACTCATCCAAGAAATGAATGTATCTAGATGTATTTTAGTTGTAGATACATCCATTTTTATCCATTTTTATGACAAGTAATTCCGAACGGAGGGAGTACTATGCTTTATTTCTTCAGCTGGGCAACATTCATTTTTGTGTTGATTGATCACATGTAAAGTAACAGAACAAGGCCTAAATGATGTGGTTTAAGTTTGATTAATTCACACGTCTTGTTTTGAATCAGATAATCAGCTGGTATAGTGTTCGTACTTGTTGGTAGAAACTGACGATGTTGATGTTGGGGACAGATGCATAGGTCTGTTGTGCTTTCACAAAGATGGGCTGTTTTCAAGGGGGGCACATGCAAATGTACCAAGGGGGCATGTGTAAATAATAAGTGAGCTGATCCTGTCCCTTGCATGTAGATCCAAGGCACCACAGAGTCCCGTAGCAGGGTATCATGTGATGGTCCGTACCACTTGATATTTTCCCTCTCAGGTAGGGGTAAAGCGGTCATACTTGTCTTGCGTAAATGATAGTTTAACGATGCTGTCAAAAAAAATGCTGTAAAAAAAACCGATAGTTTAACGGAAATGACGTTCGGGATTTGACCATCGCACATCGAACGTCTTGGATGGCGATTCTAGGGAAACGAGGACGTCAAAACACGGCAATTTTCTGGTAAAAAAATTACACCGAGCACGATTTTATCATGTTTGCCAACTAAACTTATCGTCTTCGCATCACTAAAATTCTAGAGGGCATGAATGTAAATAATAATATCTCTTTTTGCTGTTTTTGTTCTATATATTTCATGATCATAAAACTAGAAAATACAATGAATCCCTTGTTTCAAACCCTTAGAGCAACTCTAGCAGATGCGCTATATCTTCGCCGGCCTGGGTAATTCCGGTTGGGTTTTGCGTTTTTTGCGGCCCGAGCAGGTCCGCTATGTTGAGGCCAGCTAGTAATTTTTTTTACAAGCTTACCTAAAATAAGTAATTTGTTTACAAGCGACCCGCAAAACCGTCCTTCCATCGCTATATGTACGCGGGTTCGAGAGCGCTTTAGGGTTCACGTCTCGCATCTCCTCCGCTGCAATCCACCCCCTCCGCCGCCTCTCTTCCTATCTCCGGTGAGAAATTCCGCCGCCACAATTCTTTTTTCCAGCAAGCAATGGCGGGTTCTGCACGCGGGCGTGGTGGCCGTGGTCGTGGCGGTGCCGCCGCGCAAGACTTCGTGCAACGGCCGACAGCTCCAGCCGACCTCTCGTCGAGGCTTGGCGGTCCAAGCAAGGGTGGGAGCGCGGCAGCCTCTCCCGCGGTGTCGATCGGTCCCCTTGGGCCAACTTCACCGCCTCCACGAATAGCTCTGCTCGCACACCATGCGGTGCCAAGAGGTGGATGAGGAGCTCATCACTGCGGAGCTGATGAACCACAAGCATAGGGTATCAATCGTAGTTTAAGAGTAGTCCTACCTATGCGAAGGTCTTGGAACAAGCGAGGAAAGATTTGTATTGGAGGGACCCAAGTGATATCGTTGAGTTTGAGGGAAGGCCTAATGTTGGTTTTGGAATGCACATCCGTTGGAAGACCATGCGTGTGAACTCCGAGCAATGTTGGGTTGCATACAAGGAGACGGTGGCCGAATCACTAGACAAGGCTCTTGAGTTATTTGCTACGAAGAAGGTTTAGTCTAGTTTGCATTTGGACTTGAACCGGAACCCCTCCCAGTTGGTTGCTAGTAGTCCCCCACCCATGAACCAAGATAAAATGAGTGAACCTCCTTTGACTCAACAAGTGAGGCCAACATTGAGCCCGATTTCAAACAACCAAAATGAAGTTTTGCAAGAGGAGAATGTTGAGTACAAGGACAATGATAATGAAGTTGATCTCCATGACAACAATGTGGGTGACCTCGACAAATATTATAAGCAAGAGACAATGGACCCTTCCATCCCTTATTCCCATGGCTATGCATCGGAGTTGGATGACGAAGGTCCCGATGAAGAAGTTGATGTGGAGGGGTTCACGGTGAAGGAGGCCGAAGCTTACACATTATCGTCCACACAAGGTGGTTCACTCGGACATCAATGTGCGTTACACGGTTGCATGTGAGGAGGCCCGATGTCCTTGGATTCTTCGTGCAAGACCATGGAAAGGAGGACCCACTTGGCACATAGTGAGTTGTGTACCAAGTCACATGCACCAAGGCAAGAAGGTGGATGGCAAGGTTGTGTCCCAAGACCACAGACAACTCATGTCCGAGTTCATCACTTACAGGCTTTCCAACTCAATATCCTCACTTCCAACCATGAGCGTTCAACAAGTCATGGACCTTGTGAAAGCCATCTTTCATTACAAGGTGAAATACGACAAGGCATGGAAGACGAAGCAAGCCGCATTCAAGATGTTCTATGGTAGTTGGGAGGAAGCATACAACCGAATCCCTCGGTTGTTGGGAGCTATGGCCGCCACTAACCCGGGCGTGGTTCATGTGGTTGAGCCTCATGTGCAAAAAACAATGATTCACAACGGAAGGACCGTCCGAGTATTTGGCCATGCATTTTGGGCGTTCGAGCAATGTGTGAGTGCTTTTGAACACTGCCGGGCAGTCATCTCCATTATGAAGGAAATATGCTCTAGGGGCAACAATAAAGTTGTTATTATATATTTCCTTATTCATGATAAATGTTTATTATTCATGCTAGAATTGTATTAACCGGAAACATGATACATGTGTGAATACATAGGCAAAACACTGTGTTCCTAGTATGCCTATACTAGACTAGCTCGTGGATCAAAGATGGTTAAGTTTCCTAGCCATGGACATGTGTTGTCATTTGATGAACGGGATCACATCATTAGTGGAAACGATGTGATGGATAAGACCCATCTGTTAGCTTAGCATAATGATTGTTCAGTTTTATTGCTATAGCTTTCTTCGTGTCAAATATATATTCCTCCGACTATGAGATTATGCAAGTACCGGACACCGGAGGAATGCCTTGTGTGCTATCAAACATCACAACGTAACTGGGTGATTATAAAGATGCTCTACATGTATCTCCGAAGGTGTTTGTTGGGTTGGCATAGATCGAGATTAGGATCTGTCACTCCGAGTATCGGAGAGGTATCTCTGGGCCCTCTCGGTAATGCACATCATATGAAGCCTTGAAAGCAATGTGACTAATGAGTTAGTTGCGGGATGATGCATTACGGAACGAGTAAAGAGACTTGCCGGTAACGAGATTGAACTAGGTATGCAGATACCTACGATCGAATCTCGGGCAAGTAACATACCGATGACAAAGGGAATAACGTATGTTGACATTGCGGTTCGACCGAGAAAGATCTTCGTAGAATATGTGGGAACCAATATGAGCATCCAGGTTCCGCTATTGGTTATTGACCGGAGAGGTGTCTCGGTCATGTATACATAGTTCTCGAACCCATAGGGTCCGCACGCTTAACCTTCGATGACGATATGTATTATATGAGTTATGTGTTTTGGTGACTGAAGGTTGGTCAGAGTCCCGGATGAGATCACGGACATGACGAGGAGTCTCGAAATGGTCGAGAGGTAAAGACTGATATATTGGAAGGTAGTATTCGGACACCAGAAGGGTTCCGGAGTGTATTGGGTACATACCGGAGTACCGGAGGGGTTACCGGAACCCCCTGGTGAAAGGTATGGGCCATATGGGCCATAAGAGGGAGGCTAACCAGCCCACAAGGGGCTGGTGCACCCTCCATAAGGGAGGAGGCCGAATTGGAGTGGGGAAGGGGGTGGCGCCCCCCTTTCCTTCTCCTTCTCCCTCTCCTTCCCCCTTTCCCTCTCCAATAAAAGGAAGGGGGTCCGAATTGGACTTGGAGTCCTAGTAGGACTCCCCCCATGGGGCGCGTCCCAGGGCGGCCTCCTCCCCT